>NC_069506.1:131154330-131369330 GCF_027579735.1 Bombina bombina
ATTTGTTGTTGTCTGTATGTCTATCAATTTATGGTAAGCAGGTCAGATTTTGTAGAATGCTGACATGTGCAAGATAATGTATTTGCTGCAGGTTCAACCTTACCAGTTTCATCCCAAAGAGCATAGGGACCAGTTTTGCTTTCATAGTTACTCTGCCCTCATGTCTCCTGCTTCCTCTGCCTGTGTTACTTACTTCACATTTACTTGGTAGACATGTAATGGTAAAAGAAAATGACACTCAGATGCCTTGTGACCATAATTTTACTTTAAATCACACTATCAATGTTTTTTACTTATCAAGATCATGAAATCAGATGTTTACATTAGTCAGGGAGTAACATCTCCTAAATTTTTACTAAAGCTCTTAGCTTTTTGGATTTTTTAACATCTATATACAAATGCTGCTTCATGTGTTCTAAAAAGTCTGTGTCTGCCTTCTCAGTATTCAGTATCAGTTGAATCCTAAATTACAAATAAAAATGTCACGCCTGCAATGTAAAAATGTAACCATGGGTGTCCATCCTCAGCCCTTCATTGGTTTTCATTTGCTTTCATTGACAAGAGTGTATAGATTATATACATATAAATACAGTGTGTGTGTGTGTATAAAACAAAATTAATTGTAAGGGGGTAATAGTCTTGGTGAGATCCCACACATTTTTTAGTAGGACTTGACCCCTGAGTATGAGCAGAGCAACCTTAAATTTCCTCAGAATTATTCTATCCAAGCCAGAATCTAATAATGTCTTTCCTGTATCTGAGGCTATTAAGTCAGTTTAATGATTTAGTTTTGCCAAGTTTGTGATAAAATGTTTTTGCTGTTTCCATTACCTAATTTTATACACGTTTAGTTTTAAACGTTCTTTAGATATCATTTTGATTAAGCAGTACTGTTTCTGTTACCATTTTTTCATGATCGTTATAGGCTTATTTAATTTTCAAAATTTTGCCCCTGTGTGCATGAGCTGTGTGTTACATAAGACATAGGGGCAGATTTAACAAATGCCGGGCGGACATGATTCACTGCAGAGAATCATGTCTGCCTGGCATCGGTAAATGCCGACAGCATACGCTGTCTGCATTTAACATTGCACAAGCAGCTGCTCCTTCAAAAAATGATACTAAGAGAATGAAACAGATTAGATAATAGAAGTAAATTAGAAAGTTGTTTAAAATTGTATGTTCTACCTGAATCATGAAATAATTTTTTGGGTTTCATGTCCCTTTAACCTGAACTCATCAGGCGTGGTGGCTCTTAAATCTACTAACAATTAACCATAAGGGATACGTGTGGCATCTTCAAAAGCTTCTAAAAAGTAATTAGATTTTCCAGGGTACATCTGTCGTGCTAAAGTAGTAATTTTTTAACTTATCTCTTGGGTTTTTAAAAAGTACCATATATTTTGTGTTTAAAGTGATAGTTCTGTTTTTTTACCCTGACAAAAAACATTTTGTACAAGATACATGATACTCAGATTCCTGTGGTGTACATATTTTGTGAACGCCTTCTCAATTTCAGAGCTGCCACTGGCAGCTTCCATCAGATCATCAACAATTGTTGGATTAATTTTATCAGGCGGAAATAAATCATCATCAACAAATGTGTTTGGAAGACCTTCTATAAATTTAATATATGGGAAAGTATATAATAATTCATCATACAATTTTTGCCAGCATGCATAAAACCACACAATATTATCAGGTTTATGGGACAGAAGTGTGTCAGAATGGTGTAAAATTTGTTTTACAAAAAAGCTTTTGCCTGAATATGAAGGACCTGCTAAAATACAAGAAAAAGGGTGTTGCAAAGCGTGTCCATTGTTAGTGCTATATTAGTAGCCAAATGGTAGTGTCGTAAAATCCTGTGTTAACTTTCTTTTTGTATAAACACACTTTTCCTTAATGGACGTGTCTCAATCTCAATAGGGGTTAATAAATGTAGGTAGGTGGCGGCGATGTTAGGGACGGCAGATTAGGGGTTAATAATATTTAACTAATGTTTGCGAGGCGGGAGTGTGGCGGTTTAGGGGTTAATATGTTTATTATAGTGGCAGCGATGTCTGGAGCGGCAGATTAGGGGTTAATAATTTTAGTGTTTACGATGCGGGAGGGCCTCGGTTTAGGGGTTAATAGGTAGTTTATGGGTGTTAGTGTACTTTTTAACACTTTAGTTATGAGTTTTATGCTACAGCTTTGTAGTGTAAAACTCATAACTACTAACTTTAGAATGCGTTACGAATCTTGCAGGATAGACTGTGCCGCTCACTTTTTGGCCTAAAAAAAAAAAGCTTGTAATATCGGCACTATGGAAGTCCCATTGAAAAAAGACTTTATGAAAATTGCGTCAGTTAATTTGTGGTACGGCCAAAAAACATAATTTATGTAAGAACTTACCTGATAAATTCATTTCTATCATATTAGCAAGAGTCCATTAGCTAGTGACGTATGGGATATACATTCCTACCAGGAGGGGCAAAGTTTCCCAAACCTCAAAATGCCTATAAATACACCCCTCACCACACCCACAATTCAGTTTAACGAATAGCCAAGAAGTGGGGTGATAAAAAAGTGCGAAAGCATATAAAATAAGGAATTGGAATAATTGTGCTTTATACAAAAATCATAACCACCACAAAAAAAGGGTGGGCCTCATGGACTCTTGCTAATATGAAAGAAATGAATTTATCAGGTAAGTTCTTACATAAATTATGTTTTCTTTCATGTAATTAGCAAGAGTCCATGAGCTAGTGACGTATGGGATAATGATTACCCAAGATGTGGATCTTTCCACGCAAGAGTCACTAGAGAGGGAGGGATAAAATAAAGACAGCCAATTCCTGCTGAAAATAATCCACACCCAAAATAAAGTTTAATGAAAAACATAAGCAGAAGATTCAAACTGAAACCGCTGCCTGAAGTACTTTTCTACCAAAAACTGCTTCAGAAGAAGAAAATACATCAAAATGGTAGAATTTAGTAAAAGTATGCAAAGAGGACCAAGTTGCTGCTTTGCAAATCTGATCAATCGAAGCTTCATTCCTAAACGCCCAGGAAGTAGAAACTGACCTAGTAGAATGAGCTGTAATCCTTTGAGGCGGAGTTTTACCCGACTCAACATAGGCAAGATGAATTAAAGATTTCAACCAAGATGCCAAAGAAATGGCAGAAGCTTTCTGGCCTTTTCTAGAACCGGAAAAGATAACAAATAAACTAGAAGTCTTTCGGAAAGACTTAGTAGCTTCAACATAATATTTCAAAGCTCTAACAACATCCAAAGAATGTAACGATTTCTCCTTAGAATTCTTAGGATTAGGACATAATGAAGGAACCACAATTTCTCTACTAATGTTGTTGGAATTCACAACTTTAGGTAAAAATTCAAAAGAAGTTCACAACACTGCCTTATCCTGATGAAAAATCAGAAAAGGAGACTCACAAGAAAGAGCAGATAATTCAGAAACTCTTCTAGCAGAAGAGATTGCCAAAAGGAACAAAACTTTCCAAGAAAGTAATTTAATGTCCAATGAATGCATAGGTTCAAACGGAGGAGCTTGAAGAGCCCCTAGAACCAAATTCAAACTCCAAGGAGGAGAAATTGACTTAATGACAGGTTTTATACGAACCAAAGCTTGTACAAAACAATGAATATCAGGAAGATTAGCAATCTTTCTGTGAAAAAGAACAGAAAGAGCAGAGATTTGTCCTTTCAAGGAACTTGCGGACAAACCTTTATCTAAACCATCCTGAAGAAACTGTAAAATTCTTGGAATTCTAAAAGAATGCCAAGAAAAATGATGAGAAAGACACCAAGAAATATAAGTCTTCCAGACTCTATAATATATCTCTCTGGATACAGATTTACGAGCCTGTAACATAGTATTAATCACAGAGTCAGAGAAACCTCTTTGACTAAGAATCAAGCGTTCAATCTCCATACCTTTAAATTTAAGGATTTGAGATCCTGATGGAAAAAAGGACCTTGCAACAGAAGGTCTGGTCGTAGCGGAAGAGTCCACGGATGGCAAGAGGCCATCCGGACAAGATCCGCATACCAAAACCTGTGAGGCCATGCCGGAGCTACCAGCAGAACAAACGAGCATTCCTTCAGAATCTTGGAGATTACTCTTGGAAGAAGAACTAGAGGCGGAAAGATATAAGCAGGATGATACTTCCAAGGAAGTGATAATGCATCCACTGCTTCCGCCTGAGGATCCCGGGATCTGGACAGATACCTGGGAAGTTTCTTGTTTAGATGAGACGCCATCAGATCTATTTCTGGAAGCTCCCATATTTGAACAATCTGAAGAAATACCTCTGGGTGAAGAGACCATTCGCCCGGATGCAACGTTTGGCGACTGAGATAATCCGCTTCCCAATTGTCTATACCTGGGATATGAACCGCAGAGATTAGACAGGAGCTGGATTCCGCCCAAACCAGAATTCGAGATACTTCTTTCATAGCCAGAGGACTGTGAGTCCCTCCTTGATGATTGATGTATGCCACAGTTGTGACATTGTCTGTCTGAAAACAAATGAACGATTCTCTCTTCAGAAGAGGCCAAGACTGAAGAGCTCTGAAAATTGCACGGAGTTCCAAAATATTGATCGGTAATCTCACCTCCTGAGATTCCCAAACTCCTTGTGCCGTCAGAGATCCCCACACAGCTCCCCAACCTGTGAGACTTGCATCTGTTGAAATTACAGTCCAGGTCGGAAGCACAAAAGAAGCCCCCTGAATTAAACGATGGTGATCTGTCCACCACGTTAGAGAGTGTCGTACAATCGGTTTTAAAGATATTAATTGAGATATCTTTGTGTAATCCCTGCACCATTGATTCAGCATACAGAGCTGAAGAGGTCGCATGTGAAAACGAGCAAAGGGGATCGCGTCCGATGCAGCAGTCATAAGACCTAGAATTTCCATGCATAAGGCTACCGAAGGGAATGATTGTGACTGAAGGTTTCGACAAGCTGAAATCAATTTTAGACGTCTCTTGTCTGTTAAAGACAGAGTCATGGATACTGAATCTATCTGGAAACCCAGAAAAGTTACCCTTGTCTGAGGAATCAATGAACTTTTTGGTAAATTGATCCTCCAACCATGATCTTGAAGAAACAACACAAGTCGATTCGTATGAGATTCTGCTAAATGTAAAGACTGAGCAAGTACCAAGATATCGTCCAAATAAGGAAATACCACAATACCCTGTTCTCTGATTACAGACAGAAGGGCACAGAGAACCTTTGTAAAAATTCTTGGAGCTGTAGCTAGGCCAAACGGCAGAGCCACAAACTGGTAATGCTTGTCCAGAAAAGAGAATCTCAGGAACTGATAATGATCTGGATGAATCGGAATATGCAGATAAGCATCCTGTAAATCTATTGTGGACATATAATGCCCTTGCTGAACAAAAGGCAAGATAGTCCTTACAGTTACCATTTTGAATGTTGGTATCCTTACATAACGATTCAATATTTTTAGATCCAGAACTGGTCTGAAGGAATTCTCCTTCTTTGGTACAATGAAGAGATTTGAATAAAACCCCATCCCCTGTTCCAGAACTGGAACTGGCATAATTACTCCAGCCAACTCTAGATCTGAAACACAATTCAGAAATGCTTGAGCTTTCACTGGATTTACTGGGACACAGGAAAGAAAAAATCTCTTTGCAGGAGGTCTCATCTTGAAACCAATTCTGTACCCTTCTGAAACAATGTTCTGAATCCAAAGATTGTGAACAGAATTGATCCAAATTTCTTTGAAAAAACGTAACCTGCCCCCTACCAGCTGAGCTGGAATGAGGGCCGCACCTTCATGTGGACTTAGAAGCAGGCTTTGCCTTTCTAGAAGGCTTGGATTTATTCCAGACTGGAGATGGTTTCCAAACTGAAACTGCTCCTGAGGATGAAGGATCAGGCTTTTGTTCTTTGTTGAAACGAAAGGAACGAAAACGATTATTAGCCCTGTTTTTACCCTTAGATTTTTTATCCTGTGGTAAAAAAGTTCCTTTCCCACCAGTAACAGTTGAGATAATGGAATCCAACTGAGAACCAAATAATTTGTTACCTTGGAAAGAAATGGAAAGTAGAGTTGATTTAGAAGCCATATCAGCATTCCAAGTTTTAAGCCATAAAGCTCTTCTAGCTAAAATAGCTAGAGACATAAACCTGACATCAACTCTGATAATATCAAAAATGGCATCACAGATAAAATTATTAGCATGCTGAAGAAGAATAATAATATTATGAGAATCATGATCTGTTACTTGTTGTGCTAAAGTCTCCAACCAAAAAGTTGAAGCTGCAGCAACATCAGCCAAAGATATAGCAGGTCTAAGAAGATTACCTGAACACAGATAAGCTTTTCTTAGAAAGGATTCAATTTTCCTATCTAAAGGATCTTTAAACGAAGTACCATCTGACGTAGGAATAGTAGTACGTTTAGCAAGGGTAGAAATAGCCCCATCAACTTTAGGGATTTTGTCCCAAAATTCTAATCTGTCAGACGGCACAGGATATAATTGCTTAAAACGTTTAGAAGGAGTAAATGAATTACCCAATTTATCTCATTCTCTGGAAATTACTTCAGAAATAGCATTAGGAACAGGAAAAACTTCTGGAATAACCACAGGAGATTTAAACACCTTATCTAAACGTCTAGAATTAGTATCAAGAGGACCAGAATCCTCTATTTCTAAAGCAATTAGTACTTCTTTAAGTAAAGAACGAATAAATTCCATTTAAAATAAATATGAAGATTTATCAGCATCAATCTCTGAGACAGAATCCTCTGAACCAGAAGAGTCATCAGAATCAGAATGATGATGTTCATTTAAAAATTCATCTGTAGAGAGAGAAGTTTTAAAAGATTTTTTATGTTTACTAGAAGGAGAAATAACAGACATAGCCTTCTTGATGGATTCAGAAACAAAATCTCTTATGTTATCAGGAACATTCTGCACCTTAGATGTTGAGGGAACTGCAACAGGCAATGGTACATTACTAAAGGAAATATTATCTGCTTTAACAAGTTTGTCATGACAATTAATACAAACAACAGCCGGAGGAATAGCTACCAAAAGTTTACAGCAGATACACTTAGCTTTGGTAGTTCCAGCACTAGACAGCGATTTTCCTGAAGTATCTTCTGACTCAGATGCAACGTGAGACATCTTGCAATATGTAAGAGAAAAAACAACATATAAAGCAAAATTGATCAAATTCCTTAAATGATAGTTTCAGGAATGGGAAAAAATGCCAATAAACAAGCTTCTAGAAACCAGAAGCAAAGAAAAAATCAGACTGAAATAATGTGGAGCCAAAAATGACGCCACATCCGGAACGCCGACATTTTTGGCGCAAAAGGACGTCAAAAAATGACGCAACTTCCGGCGACACGTATGACGCCGGAAACAGAAAAGATTTTTTGCGCCAAAAAAGTCCGCGCCAAGAATGACGCAATAAAACGAAGCATTTTCAGCCCCCGTGAGCCTAACAGCCCACAGGGAAAAAAAGTCACATTTTTAAGGTAAGAAAAAATGATTGATTCAAACGCATTATCCCAAATATGAAACTGACTGTCTGAAAATAAGGAATGTTGAACATTCTGAGTCAAGGCAAATAAATGTTTGAATACATATATTTAGAACTTTATAAATAAAGTGCCCAACCATAGCTTAGAGTGTCACAGAAAATAAGATTTACTTACCCCAGGACACTCATCTACATGTTTGTAGAAAGCCAAACCAGTACTGAAACGAAAATCAGCAGAGGTAATGGTATATAAATAAGAGTATATCGTCGATCTGAAAAGGGAGGTAAGAGATGAATCTCTACGACCGATAACAGAGAACCTATGAAATAGACCCCGTAGAAGGAGATCACTGCATTCAAATAGGCAATACTCTCCTCACATCCCTCTGACATTTACTGCACGCTGAGAGGAAAACCGGGCTCCAACTTGCTGCGGAGCGCATATCAAAGTAGAATCTAGCACAAACCTACTTCACCACCTCCATAGGAGGCAAAGTTTGTAAAACTGAATTGTGGGTGTGGTGAGGGGTGTATTTATAGGCATTTTGAGGTTTGGGAAACTTTGCCCCTCCTGGTAGGAATGTATATCCCATACGTCACTAGCTCATGGACTCTTGCTAATTACATGAAAGAAAAGTGTGCGGGACAGCTGTACCTACAAGACTTGTAATAGCAGCGGTAGTGAAAAAGCAGCGTTATGAGCCTTAATGCTGCTTTTTTACTCATAATGCAAAACTCGTAATCTAGCCGCAAGTCTTTTAAGCTTTCAAAATTGATTATATCTGTTAGCAGTGTTCAAGGTTATGCCCTTTACTTTAAGATTTGTTTTTCCATTGCTCAATTTGTACCCATACGTCTTGGGACCTACAGAAACAAACTCTGCGATGTGTTCTCCGGACGGTAGTTCACTAGTTAACTCCCCTAGATAATCATCTAGAGGAGGATTCCAGTCACCGTCCTTGCTCACAAATATTACAGAGTCTGTCATGATAGAGGCACCTCTTTTGCAGACTGTCCAGTACAATTCAAGTCTGGCATATGCTGTAGTAAAACAAGCTATAAATATGTTAACATTTTTCCTGGTGTGTACCTTCCTTTTGCATATTTCCAATCATCTATAAAATCCAAAGAAGACACCTCATAGTATGGTAAAAAAGCATACCTGAAAAGCTCATCAGGGTCTGTCACAATGCATGTGTTGGGTAAATTAGTTCTTTGACCAAACTTACCCCACAGCGAATTTAGAAACATGTGTCTTTTTGCATAGTTTACTGTAATATGGTTTGGTCTTAATTCTACATCCTCTTTTTTTTGTAATCTTGGATGTACGGTTTATATTTTAATCATCAGTACACCCCATGCAGGGTAGCCAGAAGCGTTCTGTTTATCCCTGAGATGTAGTTTAATGTAGTTCTCAAACAGATTTTTTTTTATAATTTTCTAAATGCCAAATCTCATAAATTTTAGAAATGTTATATCCTTTTTCCACAGCTAATTGTATTTCAAATTGTTAACCATGTGCCAGTCAGAGTACGCTGTTCATCACTATGATCACACTGTGTCCCGCTGTTATTGGTGGCAAAGGTCAAGCAAAGTGGGAACATGAGCTTACCATTTAATTTTAAAGGTAGAACTGGGAAAAATAATCCTCTAGGTGGAAGCATTTTTACTTTAGCCAAACCAAAATAAAAATTGATGTTCCTGAAATTCTCATAAATAATTCTTGGGTGCCCTACAGGGTAAGCTTTTGTCTTGTTGACAAAGGGATACAAACTTGTAAAGTCATAGTAGGGGATACTTTTACCAGGAGTTGTTTTGTGGTACAGTTTAATAGACCACCGTAAAGTGCATATCTGGGGTCCAAGGGCTGTGGGAACTCGTTTTTAATAATAAAAGATTGCAGGTCTTTGTCTTTGACTAACATATTCAACCACTCATGTTCCCAGAGTACTCTGACCTCAAATCCGCAAAATGTATTTATTATACAGCTGACTGTATGTGGAGTCTGTTACTTCATTTGTATCAGTTTCATTGTAACAAACAGGGCAGCCATGGTAAAAACACCCTTGAAATTCAAAAGCTGTAGGAACATTGTTTATTACACCATAGCCATCCAAACAGTATTTACCTACCCTGTGCTCACCACCGCGTAAAGTGTGTTGTATTGCAATACCCTCCTTATGTGCAACATACATCAACCACTGAATGGCTGGTGTAGAGTAGCGTTTTTGCGTTTTGTGATAATTATCACCAGGGAGTATTGCAATAGTGTGATTAGGTAAGAATTTGAATCTATACATAGCCATACACACTGACACTAATGTGGTGAGTTAAAACAGGTCAATACAGTTTATGCCTTCAATCAACTCCCCATTTTTGTTGAATGTGATTGTGTCTGTCCAAGTCATGTCCATTATACTTTCTCTAAAACACACACATGCGAGTCTTAAAACCTCAACATCTTGTTTACAGTAAATTTTAAGAGCAGTCTGAAAGTCAAATGTCTCATGCTTATTCTCTTCATACCACTTCAAAAATTCAGCTCTCTCATCAGGCATCATGTACTCAACACCATAGTGGTCTACACAGGGCATAGGTCCTACATAGCTTTGATTTTGGATTGTGTTAAAAAAATGAGGAAAATGGCCTTTAGATTCTTTAAAACCTAGGGCTTTTGGCAGTTTCCTGAGTTTAATTGGTAGAAAATTTAGAGAATCTATAAAACGATTGTTTAAGTCAGGAACCGTGACACACAAGAGTTTACCACCCTGCGCCAACAACTTAATTGCTACTTTCACTTTAATTAGCTGTTGAACCACTAAATAGGAATCATATCTACCACCGTTATGTGATATAAATGTAACAGACTGGAATTTCGTTGGAACAAAATGGTTCACAAAATCCTTCAAACAATCAGATCCCAGAAACTCCCATGACTTTGAATCATCTAGCTTTTTAGCATAAATGTAATTGGGTATATGAAAACCCATTTAATGCATACATTCAAAATCATAAACAATGTAATCCGTCTATTTTTTTGGTGGTTTGTATGGCGTCATGTAACAGAGATGTGTGTCAAAAACGTCAATTTCATCATGGCATATGCTACATGTTGGGGGTGTACAGTCATGACCATCTTTCCTAACATATGCACAATACACATCACAATAAACTTTGGAATGGCACTCTACCTTACCCTCTTGTGCTAAAGCATTATGCAAAGCCAAACGAATGCGCCGCTCTAGCCGTTGCTAGGGGCGCGACGTCTCCTTCCTGCTCGTTGCCAGGGGCAGTGTTCGATCTGGCATCTCCTTCCTGCTCATTGCCAGGGGCAGTGTCGGCTCCGGATGCGTGTGGCGCCGACGTCATCGCCGCACGCTCCGGATGCTGCTGGGAGCTCTCTGGCGCGAATCCTGCACCTATTTAAACCCTGCACTAATGATCTGTCACTGCCCAAGTATAGGTGTTACTCTGTTTGCTCCTGGGTGTGACAGATCGTTCTATACCATTGTTGCTGAACCTGCCTGTTTACTGACTACTCTACCTGCCTTAACCCTTTAACTGCTGTACTGATCTTTGTTGCTGAACCTGCTTGTTGCTGGCTACTCTGCCTGTTTGTCACCTGAATTGCTGGATTGATTTATTGCTGCTGAACTCTGCCTGTCTGACTACTCTGCCTGTTTAACCCCTAAATTGCTGGACAGATATATTGTTGCCAAACCCTGCCTGCCTTGACCTTTCTAGTGGTGCGCCCTTGGACTGCTTTACTGTTGCCGAACCCTGCCTGCCGGACCACTCTAGTGGTTTACTCTTGGACTGCTTTACTGTTGCCGAACCCTGCCTGTCTGACCATTCTAGTGGTGTGTCCTTGGCCTGCTCTGCCGTTGCCGCTGGGGACTGTCCTGCCTGTGGTGAGTGCCGCTCTCCTCATCTTACTAACTTTCTCTGCTCTGGGATAGTCCCTATCATTCCAGCTCGATGCCAGGATAACAAGACTACTGTCCGAGTTCGGTCTGATAGAGGAGTATCCCACGAGCATTACATTATACTTGGGCCATGCAGCCAGATGAGGTGGCACAAGCTGTTTATCTTCAGGGACAGATGTTGGGAACCCATACCACACAGTTGCAGAATTTTAAGCTAGAAGCTAGTACCGTTTAGCTCTCCTTACTAGTTGCAGTGAGAGATGCCGCTCCTGTTGCTACACCACCAGCCCCTACTCCCAGTACTGTGACTTCTTCCTCTGCTTCTGGAAGCTTACCCCGGATACCCTTGCCTGACAAGTATGAAGGTACTACTGATTGCAGGGGCTTTCTAAACCAATGCAGGCTGCACTTCCGCAACGATCCTCACACCTTTCAGTCTCATCAGTCAAGGGTGACCTTTATCATTTCTTTGCTAAAGGACAAGGCTCTAGCCTGGGTCTCTCCTCTTTTGGAACAGAACGCTACACTCCTGCATGATGCTGATGAGTTCATATCTGCTTTGTCTTCTGTGTTTGGGACTTCTGGCCGTACCTCTGCTGCAGAACATTCTCTCCTGGATCTCCGCCTGGGTAATAAAACTGTGGCACAATTTGCCGTCGAGTTCTGCACCTTGGCACTTGAAACCACCATGGATGGCAGTGCCCTCAAGGCAGCCTTTAGGAGTAGTCTCCATGAACGCATCAAAAATGAACTCACTTATCGTGATATACCTTCTTCTTTGGATGACTTTATAGTGCTTTGTATCAATCTGGACTCTCGCTTTCAGGAAAGGCAAACCGAGAGAGACATAACAAGGAGGGTCCTTCCCTCCCGTCCTCCTATTTGCCCAGTTTCTGCAGCATCCACTACCCCTTTAGCAGCTCCAGTTACCTCGGTAGAGGAACCCATGGATCACCTCAGAGTCTGAAAGGCAGAGAAGAAGGAGACTGAGACTATGTTTTTATTGTGGATCTAACACCCACCAACTAAACGACTGTGATGTTCGGCCGGGAAAAGCCAATGCTTAGAGGATAACACTGGGGTACCTCTAAGCATGGTCTCAACTAAATCCTCTCACTCTTCTCAGATCCTGGTACCTGTTACTCTTACCTTCCTTTAGAATACAGTCCACACTCAAGCCTTCATTGATTCAGGGGCAGCTGGAAACTTCCTGGATCACTGTTTCATGATTCAAGCTGGTTTGCCTCTTCTACAGAAAAGACATTGTCTCAAAATAACTACCCTGGATGGCACCCCCCTTGGTTCAGGCCTGATTTATTTCGAGTCAGCACCCCTTACCCTGACTGTGGGAGTCCTCAACACTGAACAGCTGCAGTTTGAGGTTATTCATTCCCCAGCACAGCCTGTCATCCTTGGTCTTCCTTGGCTTCGGGTACACAATCCATGGTTCGATTGGACTGAGGGACAACTGGCCTCCTGGGGCACCTCCTGTTTCCACTCCTGCCTTGCTAAAGTCATTCCTCTGACCCGTATTCCCATAGCCACTATACAGACTCCTTCAAACCTTCCCTCAGTATATGCGGACTTAACTGATGTGTTTGAGAAAAAAACAGCCAACGTGCTGCCACCCCACCGTCCTTATGACTGCAAGATCAACCTCTTTCCCGGAGCCGCAGTTCCCAAAGGGAGGACTTATCCACTCTACAAGGCTGCAACCAAATCCATGGAGGAGTACATAGAAGAGAACCTTTTGTCAGTAAGAAGGATGGTGGGCTCAGACAACATAACCATCAAGAATCACTATCCCATACCATTGATCACCAAACTGTATGACTCGCTCCAGGATGCCCGCTTTTTCACGAAACTGGACTTACGTGGGGCATATAATCTGATTCGCATCTTTCAAGGCCGCGAATGGAAGACCTCCTTTAACACAAGATCTGGGCATTACGAATAACTTGTAATGCCCTTTGGGCTGTGTAATGCCCCTGCAGTCTTCCAGGCATTTGTCAATGATGTCTTCCGTGATCTCCTCAACAGCACTGTCATCGTTTATCTGGATGATATCCTTGTTTTCTCTCCCACTTTAGAGGAGCATCATAGGCACGTGAGACAGGTGCTTCTTCGCCTCAGGGATAATTCCTTGGTAGCCAAGCTAGAAAAGTGCGAGTCCGATCAAGAGCAAATCCAATTCCTTGGTTATGTTATCTTGAAGGACGGTTTTGCCATCGATCCTGCCAAACAGTAGCTCCTCTCACTGAATTGACAAAACGGAACAAGGACTGTAAACATTGGCCTCCTGAGGCAGTTAATGCCTTCTCTTGCCTGAAAAAGGCTTTCTGTTCAGCTCCTGTGCTCCGCCATCCTGATCCTGACCTACAGTTTACTTTAGAGGTTGATGCCTCCGAGATAGGGGCTGGAGCAGTTCTCACCCAAAGGGACCCTTTGACTTTCAAGTCACACCCTGTAGCCTTTTTCTCTAAACGCTTTACCCCTGCTGAGAGGAACTATGATGTAGGTAATTGTGAACTCCTAGCCATTAAGATGGCCTTAACTGAATGGCATCATTGGTTAGAGGGCACCGCCAATCCTATTCAGATTCTCACCAACCATAAGAATCTGACTTACCTAGAGACTGCTCCTCGACAGGTCAGGTGGGCCTTGTTCTTTTCTCATTTTAACTTTGTGGTCTCTTATCTTCCTGGGACCAAGAACAAGAAGGCGGACGCCCTTTCCCGTCAGTTCCCTCATTCAAGTGATTCCTCAGAAGCTCCTACTGAACATATCATACCCCCCTCCTGTGTGGTTGCTCAACTCAATACTACCCTTCTGCAGAGATTGCAACATGCTCAGTCTAGTAAACCTCCTGGAGCCCCCATGTCCTCTGATATCCTCTTTGTACCCGGGAATCTACGTATCCATGTGTTAGCCTGGGCTCATGATAGCAAACTCTCAGGACATCCCGGTTCAACTAGGACTTTCAAGCGTCTTTTCCAACATGTTTGGTGGCCTACTATGAAGTCTGATGCACAGCATTATGTCAAAGCCTGCACAACTTGTGCTGCCAACAAGACTCCCTGATCTTTGCCTTCTGGCTTGCTCCAACCATTGTCCATTCCCAAACAACCACGGACACATATAACAATGGACTTTATTGTGGATCTTCCTTCTTCTGACCACCATACAGTTATCTGGGTTGTGGTAGACCGCTTTTCCAGACTGGCTCACTTTGTACCACTAACCAAACTACCTTCTGCTCAAGAATTATCGTCCCTTTTTCTCTTGCATGTGGTACGACTTCATGGCATTCCTGTGAACATTGTTTCTGACAGAGTTTCACAGTTTATCTCTGCCTTTTGGAGGGCCTTTTGTAAATCGATTGGAACCACGGTTTCCTTGTCTTCTGGGTACCATCCACAGATGGACTAACTGAGAGAGCAAACCAGGATCTTGAAGCCTACCTTAGAGCCTTTGTCAATGCTAGCCATACCAACTGGTCTAAGTTGCTACCCCTAGCTGAGCTGGCAAGAAACACTCATTGGCACTTCCCTTAAATGTTCTCCATTTCAAGCCGCAGCAGGATATCAACCTTGTGTGTTCCCTCTTTTAACTCAGTCCACTGGGGTCCCTGCCACAGACAGACACGTCACTGGACTCACCACTCATTAGCAACGTATTCGCTCTCAGCTACGTTCAGCTGTCTCTAGATATAAGAAGTTTTCTGATCATCATAGGACTTCTGTACGTGCCATTCCAGTGGGTCAACGTGTTTGGATATCTACTAGACACATGCGTCTACGTCAACCCTGTCATAAATTAGGGCCCAGATTTATCGGCCCTTACAAGGTCCTGAAAAGACTGTCTCCTGTTGCCTACAAAGTGACCTTGCCAAAAACCCTACGCATACATTCAGTCTTCCACATATGACTGCTTAAACCATACATCAAGAATATATATACAAGGCTCCGAGCTCCTCCTCCTCCACTCCTGGTCCGTGGGGACTCCGAATATGAGGTAGCTAAGATCCTGGACTCAAGATACAGGCGCAGACAATTGCAATACCTGGTACATTGGAAGGGTTACCCCCTGGCTGATCGTTCCTGGGTCCCTGCCTGTGATGTGCATGCCCCATCTCTGGTCTCCAAATTCCATGCTGCTCATCCTTTGAGGCCGACTCTGGTTCCCAGAGGGAACCCTTGTGGAGGGGGCTATGTCACACCGCCGTTGCTAGGGGCGCGGCGTCTCCTTGCTGCTCGTTGCTAGAGGCAGTGTCGGATCTGGCCTCTCCTTCCTGCTCGTTGCCAGGGGCAGTGTCGGCTCAGGATGCGTGCGTCGCTGATGTCATCGCCGCACTCTCCTGATGCTGCTGGGAGTTCTCTGGCGTGAATCCTGCGCCTATTTAAACCCTGCACTAACGATCTGTCACTGCCCAAGTATAGGTGTTACTCTGTGTGCTACTGGGTGTGACAGATCATTCTATACCATTGTTGCTGAACCTGCCTGTTTACTGACTACTCTACCTGCCTTAACCCTTTAACTGCTGGACTGATATTTGTTGCTGAACCTGCCTGTTGCTAACTACTCTGCCTGTTTGTCCCCTGAATTGCTGGATTGATTTACTGCTGCTGAACTCTGCCTGTCTGACTACTCTGCCTGTTTAACCCCTAAATTGCTGATATATTGTTGCCAAACCCTGCCTGCCTTGACCTTTCTAGTGGTGTGCCCTTGGACTGCTTTACTGTTGCCGAACCCTGGGGACCATCCTGCCTGTGGTGAGTGCCACTCTCCTCATCTTACTAACTTTCTCTGCTCTGGGATATTCCCTATCATTCCGGCTCAACGCCGGGATAACAAGACTACTGGCCAAGTTCGGTCTGATATCCCACGAGCATTACAGGCATCTACATATTTCATCTTTAACCTCAACATAATTCTGTCTGTGACATGTTCTGCAAAAATATTTACACGAGTGATTATTCTTGTGGTGAAAAAAAATAACAATACTGACAAAAAAAAACATGACCTATAAGCTTTGATGTTTTTAATGCCGTAATAGTGCTCATTGTGATGCTAAACAAACAGCACTTTATCCTTACAGGGTCCATCAGTATAAAAATACTGCCAAGAACCCTGATTATGATAAAGTATTTTAATAGCGACATTCAAGAGCTTTTCAAAAGCCTGAATGTCACTAAAATTAACAAGATGTTCATTGGGTATGCACAGTGTTTTGTGCATCTCTCTGGCTTGTACTATTAGTTCTGAATCAGTAATGTCACATTGTTCATCTAAAAGGGCTTTGAGACTAGCAGCCAAACACAAGTTAGAGTCATAGTTATTAAAATTAAACAGCCAATGTCTTTTTGTGTTTATGAGTAAACTATATGTAGTTGACCGTATCTTCCTACGTTTAATAATATCACCAGCCCTGTTTCTAAGAATTATGATCACAAGTCTTGAACACCCACTACCTATACACTTGGCATTGCTTTGCAACAAATCAGAAACATTGTTTAAAAAAGACTCAGCATCTAGCCTATCCATGCCCCTTCTTAAGTAATATAAAGGCCTGTCAAATCCATCACCTTCAAATCTTAACTGAACTAGGTCACCAGGTCTTACTTCATATTGTAAATTATGTAGAACTGTTTGTATAGCTTCATGCACGCCCTGTACTGCTGATTCAAACAATCTTAATTTATCTAGGTTTACAAACCTGAAATGCTCATAATACATAACAGCACCAAAACGATTAATGTTTCTTTGGTACCCATCTATGCATTCTAAAATGACAGGTGGATCACTTTGATGCTGTTCAGAATTATGTTGAAGCTCTAGCTCAGGGGGGTGATTGTCAATCTACAGTTTCTGATTGATGGGGTAATTGTGTCTCTGATACAGGAGTTGTGCCCTGAGATACATGATACCTATCTGAGGTTTGCTGCATATTTAGTGCTTGGTTACCCAGCTCCCTGGATAACACACTATGTCGTAGTCGGTCAACACACCATAATATCTTTATTGCTTTTCTGACAGCTCTATTACTATACTGTCTTCTTAGTGACCATTGTCGGCCCCAACCACGTCAAAGCCCCCTTCCAACCGTGTCTAGTCAATTGGTCATGGGTGTCTGTTGAAAATATAGATTACTGGTCTTTAGAATACTGTTGATAGTCTCTATAAGATTGTTAATGGTAATGTCTTTTTGAATGATAACTGCTTCTAAGTTATCACACCTTGAATTACATATCCGTGGAACCCTTAAGCTTAAACATGTGTTGTTTTTTACTGTGTTTGTGATATCCTGCAGTGGAACCACAGGCTTTAAGATATTACCAGAATTTTTGAGTAGAGTTCTTTTTGTTTTTGTATTTTGAGCATTATTCTCACCACTAGGTTTTCTTTTAATTTCTGATTTCCTAGTTGTGTTTGTGTGGTGTGTTTTCTGCCCCAAACCTGGTAATTGTACAGAATTTAAAGAGTTTTTTGATTGTTAGAAAAACCCTTGGCTCTGCAATGAGTGGATACTGCTGTGGGAGACTTTTCATTATCCTCAATGGTGGTTATGATGTCTTCTATAGGCGTACATTTTCTAGAAGCCACAGATGAAATGGCTTGTGATTGTTTACTTCTGGAACGTTATAATACTAGTGGGAAAAGATATAATTGTAAAGTATTGTACTTTTAATTCTAAGAAAATACAAAATAACAAGGCAGCACGCAACAATTTGAACTCACCAGTCGTAGAAGCTTTTAGTGCTTGTTTTACAGATTCATTGGGAGCCTTATTTACTGGTTGATTGTGTACTATTGCCGTTACAACTGTTGTTTTAGGTTTTAATGTTACATCTGTTAAAATAAAAATATAATTTAAAATTAAAAAACAAACAAAAAAAAAACCATATGAATAGGTTTTAGCAAACATTACTCATAGACTAACCACTTTTTGATGCATGTTGCATTTTATCATCTCCACAATCAATAGGCCCCTCAATTCTGTAAAAATTCAAATGTCGTTTTAAACCTGTTTTACGAGATCTCTTTGGTGTCTGCATCTCCAATCTGCTTACACAGGGGCTTGTCAAATTAGTACGGTCAGGATATATTTAATTAACAGCGGTATTCTTGATTTTTGCAAAATCTATTAAAAATAGAGATTATAATCACTATTCATACTGAAAAGAAAACAGCTAATTACAAACATTTTCTTTTTCACAGACTTACCAATTTGTTCAACAGCGTCTACAATTTCCAGCAATTCAGTATCAAATGTTACACCTGTTAATATATATATATATTTATATGTCACAAAAAAGTATCCAAAGCATGTACCGATAGGAAAGAAAAAAGTCCCTTGATATCCAACTTGTAGATAAAAAACAGCAAGCCTTTATTTAAACTTTTCAGCAGGATAGAACATGGTCATATAAAAACTCTCAGCAGAGAGACAAGGTGAAAATGTCTGACCGGTTTCGGCCCTGTGTGGCCGTAGTCATAGACAGTTAACAGGTATCTATGGTGCACACCTTATATACCTGTTAACCACTCCCCTACTGGGAGTGGTATTGTGAATTAACATAAAAACAACTTGTAACTCTGTGCTTTAAAGAAAAGAGGGGGGGAGAGAATTGAATATAGTACAAATATAGTACAAAAATATAAAAATAATAATAATGATCATTGGAGAATCAAATGAATAATATAATATAAGGATATAGGGAGATATAAAAAAGATATACATATAAATAAGGGCTATAGGTAATATAGTCGTCTCATATATACAGATGAGGTCAGAGAGAATTAGTGATACTAATGTGTAAATAAATAGATGGTTAAACTAGTGTCTATATAAATAAATAAATGATTGCATAAATGTATACATACACATCTAGATATTAAAATAAACTAAGCCTATTCTACAAAACAGAATAAGATAGAATATAAATTATAAATTAATAAAAGTTAACGCTAGTGTCAAAGAAAACCAGATGAACAACTTGAACATAGATGTTGCAGTTATAATAAAGAATAGGCAATCTATAAAACCTTATATAGGTAATTAGTAATAAATAAATATATATATATATATACAAATGTGCAAACAAATACCTAGATATATGCTAAAGCCAAATAAATGATTGGCCACTCAAAATATTATGTATGAGCTATATAGTTGATACATCTAGACATTAGTCAACCTAATATTATTTTTATTATATTATTATGCCCTCCACATCTTAGCCTGATGTATGCATATCAGTCTAGACAATTTACTGTATATTTGTGAGTATAACTACCTAATTAGTGTCAGGAATTATATTAGGTGAAATTTGAATAGTGTCCGAAACTATCTATGCCAAAAATTTATAATATCGAATTCTGAGTTAAAACCCTCAGGTACAAGGCTACCGAGCCTGTGGATCCAATAGATCTCTTGCCTGGAGAGGATATGAAGAAAATCACCTCCCCTAGGTGGTCTGGACACAGACTCGATAGCCCGCCACCTGAAGGTTCCAACATCTCCCATATGTACATCCAAAAAATGTTTGGATAAAGCAGAAACAGCCCTTTCCTGGGAAACGTAAGAGAGGTGCTCTCTAATCCGTTTGCCCACAGGCCTAGTCGTTCTACCAACATATTGCTTTTTGCACTGGGTGCATTCAATTAAGTAGATGACATATCTGCTACCACACTTAATGCAGCCCCTGGTGTCAAAGACCTCCAGCGTCGTGGTTGAAGAAAATGATTTTGAAACAACCATGTGGTCGCATGACTTACATGTCTTTTTCCCACATTTGTATGTTCCCTTAACTTGTAACCACGAGCTGCCACTCTCCTTTTGGGGCAGCATACTGGGGGACAGCATGTTGCCCAGAGACACATTACGTTTATAGATGAAATTACATCCATCATCCATAATGCGTCTCAATACTGTGTCACCTCGGAGTATGGGCAAATTCCTTTCAATGACCTTACAAACCTTATCGTATTGGTTAGAGAAGGCAGTCACTAGAGTGGGTTTAATTCTGGAGGTAGTATCATGACTGAGTATGTTTTCTCTTTTCTTACCCCCATTACCTCTCATATCCATTACGGAGACTTCCATAAAGGCCTTATTGATGAGGCGTTTGGAATAACCCCTCTCCTGTAATCTCACTTTCAAATCCTCACTCTCCCTCAGGAAGTCCTCTCTCCGGGAACAGTTTCTTTTAATGCGCATGAATTGACCTTTGGCAATGCCTTTAAATACATGCCTCGGATGGCTACTTCTGGCATGTAACAGCGTGTTCCCGGAGATGGGCTTCCTGTAGAGAGTTGAGGATACACCCCCAGTTTCGCCATCAAAACTGAGGGTAACATCCAAATAATTAATGCTGGTCTGGTCCCACTCAAAGGTGAAACGCAGACCAACACTATTGATGTTGAGCCAATTGACTAGTGTGTCAAGTTGATCTTTACTACCTGACCAGATCTAGAAGATCTGAGTGGTACACAAGAGGCTAGAACAGAGGAAATACCAATAAGACATAATAAACAACATAATCTGAAATCACGGTCTAAGTTCTACCCACTACAAATGAGGGGTAAAAGCTTGGAAGTCTTCCACAAGAGAGTTATTGAAGATCTTACACAACTAGATGAATCTAGGAAATATAATCATAACTCCAATTTGTCTAGGTTGGAAAGAGAGGCGGTTGCCTCTCTACAAAATAACAAGGAGGTGGTAATTCGCCAATCAGACAAAGGGGGAAGCGTGGTTGTTCTTGATACAGGAACCTATATAAACGAGGCATTAAGGCAACTTGAGGATCCCGAAGCTTATATGAGCCTATCTAAGGATCCAACTCCAGAGTACAAAGCCATCCTGAGTGACCTTTTGGATGATGGTGTGGAGATGGGCATTATTGATGAACAGACATATGATTGTCTGTTTGTTGATAATCCAGTGACACCCATTTTCCACCACCTCCCAAAGGTTCACAAGAGCCTGGTGAACATACAAGGTAGGCCCATAGTGGCAGGAATTGGTTCCCTTTTGGAACCCCTGTCCAAGTGGGTGGACCAATTCCTGCAACCACTAGTTCAAAGACTACCAAGTTTTGTGAAAGATACCACTCATGTGCTCTCAAGACTTGAGGATGTGACTTGGGAGGAGGGGTACAGTTGGACTACCATTGATGTGGTGTCTCTGTACTCCTCCATACCTCACGAGTGTGGCTTGCAGGCCATCTCGTATTTTCTGAAAAGGGACACCGAAATTTCACCCGAACAGAGAGATTATGTACTAAGAGTGGTTAGTTTTCTACTCCGTCATAATTTCTTTATGTTCGAGGGTAAGTTTTACCTCCAGAGACGTGGAACCGCTATGGGGGCGAAATTTGCCCCCTCCTACGCGAACCTGTTTATGGGATGGTGGGAGCGCGTCCATGTCTTTGGGGGTAACAGAAACTATACGCAACATATTGTCAAATATCTGCGCTACATTGATGACTTGCTAGTCATCTGGTCAGGTAGTAAAGATCAACTTGACACACTAGTCAATTGGCTCAACATCAATAGTGTTGGTCTGCGTTTCACCTTTGAGTGGGACCAGACCAGCATTAATTATTTGGATGTTACCCTCAGTTTTGATGGCGAAACTGGGGGTGTATCCTCAACTCTCTACAGGAAGCCCATCTCCGGGAACACGCTGTTACATGCCAGAAGTAGCCATCCGAGGCATGTATTTAAAGGCATTGCCAAAGGTCAATTCATGCGCATTAAAAGAAACTGTTCCCGGAGAGAGGACTTCCTGAGGGAGAGTGAGGATTTGAAAGTGAGATTACAGGAGAGGGGTTATTCCAAACACCTCATCAATAAGGCCTTTATGGAAGTCTCCGTAATGGATATGAGAGGTAATGGGGGTAAGAAAAGAGAAAACATACTCAGTCATGATACTACCTCCAGAATTAAACCCACTCTAGTGACTGCCTTCTCTAACCAATACGATAAGGTTTGTAAGGTCATTGAAAGGAATTTGCCCATACTCCGAGGTGACACAGTATTGAGACGCATTATGGATGATGGATGTAATTTCATCTATAAACGTAATGTGTCTCTGGGCAACATGCTGTCCCACAGTATGCTGCCCCAAAAGGAGAGTGGCAGCTCGTGGTTACAAGTTAAGGGAACATACAAATGTGGGAAAAAGACATGTAAGTCATGCGACCACATGGTTGTTTCAAAATCATTTTCTTCAACCACGACGCTGGAGGTCTTTGACACCAGGGGCTGCATTAAGTGTGGTAGCAGATATGTCATCTACTTAATTGAATGCACCCAGTGCAAAAAGCAATATGTTGGTAGAACGACTAGGCCTGTGGGCAAACGGATTAGAGAGCACCTCTCTTACGTTTCCCAGGAAAGGGCTGTTTCTGCTTTATCCAAACATTTTTTGGATGTACATATGGGAGATGTTGGAACCTTCAGGTGGCGGGCTATCGAGTCTGTGTCCAGACCACCTAGGGGAGGTGATTTACTTCATATCCTCTCCAGGCAAGAGATCTATTGGATCCACAGGCTCGGTAGCCTTGTACCTGAGGGTTTTAACTCAGAATTCGATATTATAAATTTTTGGCATAGATAGTTTCGGACACTATTCAAATTTCACCTAATATAATTCCTGACACTAATTAGGTAGTTATACTCACAAATATACAGTAAATTGTCTAGACTGATATGCATACATCAGGCTAAGATGTGGAGGGCATAATAATATAATAAAAATAATATTAGGTTGACTAATGTCTAGATGTATCAACTATATAGCTCATACATAATATTTTGAGTGGCCAATCATTTATTTGGCTTTAGCATATATCTAGGTATTTGTTTGCACATTTGTATATATATATATATTTATTTATTACTAATTACCTATATAAGGTTTTATAGATTGCCTATTCTTTATTATAACTGCAACATCTATGTTCAAGTTGTTCATCTGGTTTTCTTTGACACTAGCGTTAACTTTTATTAATTTATAATTTATATTCTATCTTATTCTGTTTTGTAGAATAGGCTTAGTTTATTTTAATATCTAGATGTGTATGTATACATTTATGCAATCATTTATTTATTTATATAGACACTAGTTTAACCATCTATTTATTTACACATTAGTATCACTAATTCTCTCTGACCTCATCTGTATATATGAGACGACTATATTACCTATAGCCCTTATTTATATGTATATCTTTTTTATATCTCCCTATATCCTTATATTATATTATTCATTTGATTCTCCAATGATCATTATTATTATTTTTATATTTTTGTACTATATTTGTACTATATTCAATTCTCTCCCCCCCTCTTTTCTTTAAAGCACAGAGTTACAAGTTGTTTTTATGTTAATTCACAATACCACTCCCAGTAGGGGAGTGGTTAACAGGTATATAAGGTGTGCACCATAGATACCTGTTAACTGTCTATGACTACGGCCACACAGGGCCGAAACCGGTCAGACATTTTCACCTTGTCTCTCTGCTGAGAGTTTTTATATGACCATGTTCTATCCTGCTGAAAAGTTTAAATAAAGGCTTGCTGTTTTTTATCTACAAGTTGGATATCAAGGGACTCTTTTCTTTCCTATCGGTACATGCTTTGGATACTTTTTTGTTATATTTCTACTGTGGAGTACAGGGACTCCACTTCCGCCAGCATATACCAGCCGACACGGATCCCCGGATGATCCCAGCTGATAGGGGAATGTGTGCGTCAAAGAGAGAGGCGGAGTAGTGTTACTTGGGAACGGAAGCTCGTCATTAGCTACTCACACCTGGGATTGCTTCACTTGCTCCACAACAGAACCCAGGCACTGGGAGGATTATAGAAGCCGGCACTGATAATTAGGCATTGAATAACCGCAAGAGATACTGAGATCCAGCGCTGTGAGTATTGCCTACTTATATCTGCTACAGATAATTCACATGTTACATGTTATGACCCTGTGTTTTTTGCTATGGAGATGAGGAATAGTGTATAGACTTGAGCCTGATTAACGCTATGGATATCGAGCTGACAGGCAAATAATATCATTAACTGTTTAATCATCCTACTCCTGCAAGTGTGATAAATGTAGGTGGCGTATGTGAACACATCTCACAGCTGGAGCATAAAGTTTATGATACATATGTCTAACAGTGACTGTTTTCAAGGTATCTTGTTTGCACGGCCTATTTTACAGGTCTTTCTAAAGAATAAGGAATAAAATATAACACCTTATTATAAAAAAAGTCGCATCAATAGCCTGCCTTCTACCCTGAGCCCAAATGCAAGTGGATTAGCTGCATTTCCTCCGGTTTTGGTATCAGTCTGCATTATCCCATTTAACATTACATGTCGCGAAGGTGACAGTCTCTCTCACAGCATACTATAGTATTTTGTTCTGAACTTTGCTTTGAGCAACATTGGTTGCTCTCCTCTTTGTTGATATTTATATGTCAACATTTAAACTTGAACAAGTTGTCTCCTAGTTACAAATATAAAGAAATTATTTACTTACAGTAAGAAAAAGGCACATTAAAACCATCATATATTCTCTGAATTTCTGCATCCTAAAAAATATAAAAAAAATTATAGCATTTAAGGAATTGTGATGTTAAACATTAGTATGATCTAGACACAAAATACAACATATTAAACCTGTGTCACAAATTGCTAGTATTCTATACAGACTGCAACAAAATAAATTACTTTAAATGCATTATAAACCGCTATGCTAACTATAATTACACAACAAATAAAAAGAAAACTCCATACATGTTAAAAAACTTTCTATGTATTAAGTCTTACACCCATAACAAATACTATATTAAAAAAAAGAACGCTTTAACAAAGTTAAGACAATCCATTATTTTAAAATTTAATTATACAGAGACCAACCAAATAAATTAAATTCTATGTTAACTTTAGGCACAATTAAACATAGTTAAAAGACAACACGCTATTTTAAAATTAAATTATACAGATGCCGAATACATAAATTAAATAACTTATAAACCCGCTATGTTAACTTTAGTCACAATTAAACAAAAAAAAAAATTATAGCATTTAAGGATATGTGATGTTAAACATTAGTATGATGTAGACACAAAATACAACATATTAAACCTGTGTCACAAATTGCTAGTATTCTATACAGACTGCAACAAAATAAATTACTTTAAAGGGACATGAAATCTTTTATGATTTAGAAAGAGAATGCATTTTTAAACATCTTTCTAATTTACTTCTATTATCTAATTTGTTTTATTCTCTTGATATTCTAAGCTGAAAAGCATATCTAGATATGCTCAGAAGCTGCTGATTGGTTGCTGCACATGGAAGCCTCTTGTGATTGGCTCACCCATGTGCATTTCTTTTTATTTAAATAAGGATATCTAAAAAATGAAGCAAAAAAAATAATAGAAGTAAATTGTAATGTTGTTTAAATGTGTATGTTCTATCTGAATCATGAAATAAAGATTTTGGGTTTAGTGGCCCTTTAAATGCATTATAAACCGCTATGCTAATTATTATTACACAACAAATAAAAAGAAAACTCTATACATGTTAAAAACTTTTCTATATATTAAAGGGACAGTCTAGGCCAAAATAAACTTTCATGATTCAGATAGAGCATGTAATTTTAAACAATTTTCAGATTTACTTTTATCACCAATTTTGCTTTGTTCTCTTGGTATTCTTAGTTGAAAGCTTAACCTAGGAGGTTCATATGCAAATTTCTTAGACCTTGAAGCCCACCTCTTTCAGATTGCATTTTAACAGTTTTTCACCACTAGAGGGTGTTAGTTCACGTATTTCATATAGATAACACTGTGCTCGTGCACGAGAAGTTATCTGGGAGCAGGCACTGATTGGCTAGACTACAAGTCTGTCAAAAGAACTGAAAAAAGGGGCAGTTAGCAGAGCCTTAGATACAAGATAATCACAGAGGTTAAAAGTATATTATTATAAATGTGTTAGTTATGCAAAACTGGGAAATGGGTAATAAAGGGATTATCTATCTTTTAAAACAATAGAAATTCTGGTGTAGACTGTCCCTTTAAGTCTTACACCCATAACAAATACTATATTAAAAAAAAAACCCTTTAACAAAGTTAAAACAACCCGCTATTTTAAAAATTAAATTATACAGACGACAAACACATAAATTAAATAACTTATAAACCCACTATGTTAACTTTAGTCACAATTAAACATAGTTAAAAGATAACACGCTATTCTAAAATTAAATTATACAGATGCCAACCACATAAATGAAATAACTTATAAACCCCACTATCGGCCAGATTATGAGTTTTGCGTTATGGCTGGCTCACTACTAACTTGCAAGTTATTTCCAAGCGCTGCTATTACAGGTTTTCCAATAACCGGCGTTTGCGGGCAATATTGCAGCGTTGAGCTCCATACCGCATACAAATACCAGCGCTGCTTTGAGTTGCTTTGACGTGCTTGTGCACGATTTCCCCATAGACATCAATGGGAGAGCTGGCTAAAAAAAAGCGTAAAGCTCTGTAACGCAGCCCCATTGATTCCTATGGGGAAAGAAAATTTATTATTATTATTATCGGTTATTTGTAGAGCGCCAACAGATTCCGCAGCGCTAAAATTTAGGTTTAAACCTAACACCCTAACATAAACCCAGAGTCTAAACACCCCTAATCTGCCGTGCCCAACATTGCCGACACCTACATTACACTTATTAACCCCTAATCTGCCACCCCCAATGTCGCTGCCACCTACCTATACCTATTAACAAAGAGTAGAAGGAAGCAGCACTCTTAATCCATTGTTCATAAAATCCAAAAGTTTATTACAAGCCGTTTTAAAACAAGTAGACAAGCACAGCACAGTACAAGCTACACAAGTGGAGGGGGAGCAAATCCTTACATGTTTCGTGCTATGCAGCACTTAATCATAGGATAGCTCACCACCTGTGCAGCACACCTTTAAAGGAGAAAAGGCCAATCACAGATTCAAAGCCATAGTATACCTGATAATGGATGTTTTAAAGGTATACTGCAAAGGTGTGAGAAGAAATGGTGTAACATGGCAAAACAAAAAAGGTACTCATTACATAAAAAGTACAATAAAAAAAACAAGAATGCATATAGAGAAATTAATAAAAACAATACAGAAAAAATAATAATAAAGAAAAATTATTTTTTTTTAAAGAAAAAATTGTTTCTCTATATAAAAATAAACACATCAATTGATCATGTTACACAAATTCTGAATTAGTCTCAAAAGAAAAAATATAAATTTGAAAAAATGAAATTTCAGTGAAAAAAATATATATCTATGTACACAAGGCAAGAAAAAAGAAAAACAATAGAACGCTAGGTCAAGTAGAATGCACAACACCTTTTGGTGAAAATTTGACAAAAGTGGTATTGATTCTTTAATGTAGTGCACATATTGTATTCATATTGCTATATTGACAGTGGGATTGAAAACTCCGGACATGACATTATATGTTCAGAATTCAGAATTCCAGAATCTAATATCCCTACACCATAATAATAATGATGGACATAGGAAATCATTAGGAATGTAGTTCAGCTCAATTTGTTATCAACTCCCATGGTTAGCCATAAATAGTCATTTATAATCTCTCACAATAATAGATAAATACAAAAACAAAAAAAGTTAATGTGAAAACATATACAGATATGTATGATTGTATATATCAATATGTGAATATATGAAAATGTGAAGATGTAAAACTAGATATCTTTGGAGTGAGAAAAAGGGGGTATTCTTAATAGAACTATAAGTGTCTACATTAATGGAACTGCTTAAGATAGCCAAAGTCTTCACATTTTCATATATTCACATACTGATATATACAATCATACATATCTGTATATGTTTTCACATTAACTTTTTTTGTTTTTGTATTTATCTATTATTGTGAGAGATTATAAATGACTATTTATGGCTAACCATGGGAGTTGATAACAAATTGAGCTGAACTACATTCCTAATGATTTCCTATGTCCATCATTATTATTATGGTGTAGGGATATTAGATTCTGGAATTCTGAATTCTGAACATATAATGTCATGTCCGGAGTTTTCAATCCCACTGTCAATATAGCAATATGAATACAATATGTGCATTACATTAAAGAATCAATACCACTTTTGTCAAATTTTCACCAAAAGGTGTTGTGCATTCTACTTGACCTAGCGTTCTATTGTTTTTCTTTTTTCTTGCCTTGTGTACATAGATATATATTTTTTTCACTGAAATTTAATTTTTTCAAATTTATAATTTTTCTTTTGAGACTAATTCAGAATTTGTGTAACATGATCAATTGATGTGTTTATTTTTATATAGAGAAACAAATTTTTCTTTAAAAAAAATGTTTTCTTTATTATTATTTTTTCTGTATTGTTTTAATTTATTTCTCTATATGCATTCTTGTTTTTTTTATTGTACTTTTTATGTAATGAGTACCTTTTTTGTTTTGCCATGTTACACCATTTCTTCTCACACCTTTGCAGTATACCTTTAAAACATCCATTATCAGGTATACTATGGCTTTGAATCTGTGATTGGCCATTTCTCCTTTAAAGGTGTGCTGCACAGGTGGTGAGCTATCCTATGATTAAGTGCTGCATAGCACGAAACGTGTAAGGATTTGCTCCCCCTCCACTTGTGTAGCTTGTACTGTGCTGTGCTTGTCTACTTGTTTTAAAACGGCTTGTAATAAACTTTTGGATTTTATGAACAATGGATTAAGAATGCTGCTTCCTTCTACTCTTTATTATTGGATTTGGCTTGATTCTCGTTTTAGCTGGCACCACGCCAATAGTGCTTTTCTCTGTGCCGACATTCTGGGGCTGTAATTGGATAACAGCGCACACACCCTCCTCAGGCTGTAGCGACGTCATTTTCCTATTCACTGTCTATACCTATTGACCCCTAATCTGCCGCCCACAATGTCGTCGCCACCTACCTACATTTATTAAACCCCCTATTCTGCCGCCCCCGACATCCCCAACACCTACCTACACTTATTAACCCCTAATATTACGCCGCCACCCACCTACACTTATTAATCCCTAATCTGCCGCCCCCAATGTCACCGCCACCTACCTACACCTTTTAACCCCTAATCTTCCGCCCCCAACGTTGCCACTATACTAAAGTTATTAACCCCTAAACCTCTGGCCTCCCACATTACTAACACTAAATAAATATATTAACCCCTAAACCTAACCCTAAGTCTAACCCTAACCCTAACAACCCTAACTTTAATATAATTAAAATAAATCTAAATAAAAATTACTATTATTACCTAAATAATTCCTATTTACGACTAAATACTTACCTGTAAAATAAACCCTAAGCTAGCTACAATAAAACTAATAGTTACATTGTAGCTATCTTAGGTTTTATTTTTATTTTACAGGTAAGTTTGTATTTATTTTAACTAGGTAGACTAGTTAGTAAATAGTTATTAACTATTTACTAGCTACCTAGTAAAAATAAATACAAAGTTACCTGTAAAATAAAACCTAACCTGTCTTACACTAAAACCTAACATTACACTAAAATTAAATAAATTAAATAAAAAAAACATTTATCTAAGTTACAAAAAATAATAAACACTAAATTACACAAAATAAAAAAGAAATTATCAAAAATTTAAACTAATTACACCTAATCTAATAGCCCTATCAAAATAAAAAAGCCCCCCCCAAATAAAAAAAACGAAGCCTACACTAAACTGCCAATGGCCCTTAAAAGGGCATTTTGCGGGGCATTGCCCTAAATAAATCAGCTCATTTACCTGTAAAAAAAAATACAAACAACCCCCCAACAGTAAAACCCACCACCCACACAACCAAACACCCCCGCCAAATAAAAACCTACCTAAAATACCTAAGCTCCCCATTGCCCTGAAAAGGGCATTTAGATAGGCATTGCTCTTAAAAGGGCATTTAGCTCTTTTACGGTGCCCAAAGTACCTAATCTAAAAATAAAACCCACCCAATAAACCCTTAAAAAAACCTAACACTAACCTCCGAAGATCCACTTACAGTTTTTGAAGACCGGACATCCATCCTCATCCAGCCGGGAGAAGTCTTCATCCAAGCGGCAAGAAGTCCTCAACGAAGCTGGGAGAAGTCTTCATCCAAGCGGCAAGAAGTCGTCCTCCAGGAGGGCAGAAGTCTTCATCCAGACGGCATCTTCTATCTGCATCCTTCCGACGTGGAGCATTATGAAGCTTTTTCACTCATAACGCAAAACTCGTAATCTAGCCGTATGTTAGCTATAATTACACATCAAATAAAAAGAAACTGTAAATCTTAAAAAAGATATAAATCAAAATATAACAATATATTATAGTTTAAAAATAAACAATTACTTACAGTTTCAGAGTCTAGTGGTGTAAAGGTCATTTCAGACTTGTCCATTGTGGTAGATGTGCTTGGATTCAGTGACTTGATGGTCTGTGTTTTATAGAGCTCTGTCATAATGTCACAACTCTTAATCCAGCCCCACACTTATCAAAGGGAGGGGTTTATTTTTATTTTATTTTTTTACTTTTTTCTTAATTCTTGAATATTATGGTTGTTAATTTTATTTAATTATAATTTGAGAAATAAAGAACAGCAATAAATACATGTTTAACAATTTTTATTAAATCATTATTATAAACAATACAATAAAAGAAAATATTTAATGTAACAGTTTGATCAAGTGGGTGTTTACGTCTGGTTACAGCAAGGTCTATATGTCTGAACATGTTCATTACATATATTTCTTATACGTCATAATTATTTACAATCCCTTAAAAATTAAGACACTATTTTATCTTTTTTTTTTAATCTGATGAAAAGTAACTCAACACTTTATTAAAGCTCATACCTTTAGCCATACAGTGTATAAAGAAACATAATTTATGTAAGAACTTACCTGATAAATTTATTTATTTCATATTGGCAAGAGTCCATGAGCTAGTGACGTATGGGATATACAATCCTACCAGGAGGGGCAAAGTTTTCCAAACCTCAAAATGCCTATAAATACACCCCTCACCACACCCACAATTCAGTTTAACGAATAGCCAAGTAGTGGGGTGATAAAGAAAGGAGTAAAAAACATAAAAAAAAGGAATTTGGAAATAATTGTGCTTTATACAAAAAATCATAACCACCATAAAAAGGGTGGGTCTCATGGACTCATTGCCAATATGAAAGAAATTAATTTATCAGGTAAGGTATCAGGTTCTTACATAAATTATGTTTTCTGTCATGTAATTGGCAAGAGTCCATGAGCTAGTGACGTATGGGATAGTAATACCCAAGATGTGGAACTCCACAGAAGAGTCACTAGAGAGGGAGGGATAAAAATAATAACAGCCATTTTCCGCTGAAAAAATTAATCCACAACCCAAAATATAAGTTTATTCTCAAAAATTAAAATAAAAAACTTAAACATAAGCAGAGGAATCAAACTGAAACAGCTGCCTGAATAACTTTTCTACCAAAAACTGCTTCCGAGGAAGCAAATACATCAAAATGGTAGAATTTAGTAAATGTATGCAAAGAAGACCAAGTTGCTGCTTTGCAAATCTGATCAACTGAAGCTTCATTCTTAAAAGCCCATGAAGTGGAGACTGATCTAGTAGAATTAGCTGTAATTCTCTGAGGCGGGCCTGACCCAACTCCAAATAAGCCTGATGAATCAAAAGCTTTAACCAAGATGCCAAGGAAATGGCAGAAGCCTTCTGACCTTTCCTAGAACCAGAAAAAAAAAAATGACTAGAAGTCTTCCTGAAATCTTTAGTAGCTTTAACATAATATTTCAAAGCTCTTACAACATCCAAAGAATGTAAGTATCTTTCCAAAGAATTCTTAGGATTAGGACACAAAGAAGGAACAACAATTTCTCTATTAATGTTGTTAGAATTCACAACCTTCGGTAGAAATTTAAATGAAGTCCGCAAAACCACCTTATCCTGATGGAAAATCAGAAAAGGAGATTTACAAGAAAGAGCAGATAATTCGGAAACTCTTCTAGCAGAAGAGATTGCCAAAAGGAACAACACTTTCCAAGAAAGTAGTTTAGTGTCCAAAGAATGCATAGGCTCAAAAGGAGGAGCCTGTTAAGCCTTCAAAAGCAAATTAAGACTCCAAGGAGGAGAGATTGATTTGATGACAGGCTTGATACGGACCAAAGCCTGAACAAAACAGTGAATATCAGGAAGCTTAGCAATCTTTCTGTGAAATAAAACCGAAAGAGCAGAGATTTGTCCCTTCAAGGAACTTGCAGACAAACCTTTATCCAAACCATCCTGAAGAAACTGTAAAATTCTAGGAATTCTAAAAGAATGCCAGGAGAATTTATGAGAAGAACACCATGAAATATAAGGCTTCCAAACTCAATAATAAATCTTCCTAGAAACAGATTTACAAGCCTGTAACATAGTATTAATCACAGAGAAACCTCTATGACTAAGCACTAGGCGTTCAATTTCCATACCTTCAAATTTAATGATTTGAGATCCTGATGGAAAAACGGACCTTAAGACAGAAGGTCTGGTCTTAAAGGAAGTGCACCACAAAGAAAGACATGGAGCGCTAGCATATATAAAACATAACCTTTATTATGGTTATTTAAAATTAGGACATAGTCAATCAAAAAAAGGACAGAGATGGGATACCTCTGGCTGGCAGGCTTACGCGTTTCGGCAAAGCCGTAATCATAGCATACTATGCCAGCCACAGGTGTGCTTTATATACAAAATTAGAAACAACACCATTGGTTAAAAGGACATGTCATTTAAAACAACAATACGCCCAGAGAGATTTTTGCATTTAACCCCTTATATCTCGGAGGTGAAAGAACAGATCTATCTTATTACATTATGAGTATATGTGGGTATTTTGGAGACATGTATGAGGTTATTCACAATAATTAAATCGTCATTTTTAGATGTTAAATAAATAATTATTTAGTTATGTTCGCTACCTTTAGATCACAGTCACAGTTAATCCCGTCATATCCATAGCCTATAGTAACGGCCTTCTATTTAAATATATTGAAACTAGTCAAATTATACATCCGTTTCATAGTGTATATATGCATTATCATTACTTAAGAACAAAGTATCAGTATAATGATCCCAGGTTGTGTGTCAGTCAAATATGAGGAGCGTTAAGTATTATTTAATGTATTGTTGAGTGATGTTGCTTAATGTCTTACAATTTTGTAGATATTATGAAACAGAGAGAGGGGATCGGTTGTTTTTATTCCCAATAGTTTATAAGGTCGAATTCTGAGTTCAGGCCTTTTGGTAACCTAGTATCCATTTTTAGGATCCACAGCATTTCTCTCTTAGATAGAGTTACTCCACGGTCACCTCCTCTTTTTGGTTTAGGAACCATATCTATTGGTTGCCATGAAAAACATGTAAGGTCCTTATTATGAACCTGAGCAAAATGATGCACCACAGGGGTAGTTGCCTTGCCCCTCCTGATAGTGGACAAGTGTTCGATAATTCTTGTTCTAACATCTCTAGTGGTGAGCCCGATGTACTGTTTTCCACACACCGTACAAGTTACACAGTAGATGACAAAGGTAGAGGTGCAGTTGAGACAGAAATTAATCTCATAGGTTTTCCCTGTTACAGTAGAGGTAAAGTGTTCTGACATGGTTAAATAATCACATGCTCCACATCTTGAGCTTCCACATTTGTAGGAGCCTTTACAACTGAGCCAGGCACTCCCCTGAGTGATAGTCTTCGGTAAGACTGTTGGGGACAATATATTGCCTAAACTCTTATTTCGTCGGTATGAGCATCTAAGTCCTTCTTTAACAAATTGTGTCAGTCTATCGTCTGCTATTAGCATACCAAAATGGTATTTGACGATTCTGCATACTTCCTCATACTGTGCACTGTATTCAGTGACAAATGTAACTCCCTTTTGGGCCTTCCCATTTGTCTGGTTTGATTTGTCCCTTAACAAATCACATCTGTCCATTCTATCCACCTCCTTTTGGGCCCTATTTATTGCCTTTCTAGGATAGCCTCTCTGAGATAAGCGTTTTCTTACTTCCATCATTTGGTTGGCACTCTCTTTGGCCTCGGAGCAATTCCGTTTGGCCCTTATGAGTTGTCCCTTGGCTATAGCATACGGCACATGTTTGGGGTGGCAGCTTCTTGCATGTAGTAGTGAGTTGCCTGATATAGGCTTTCTATATAGGCTTGTCTCAATCCGACCATCAGGAGTCCCACTCAGTACTACATCCAAAAAGTTAATCTTGGCCCTTTGAGTTTCACTTGTGAATTTTAGACCGATGTCATTGTCATTGAGTTTCCCTAGAAACTTTTCCAAATCATCAGAGCTGCCCTCCCAGATAAGGATTAGATCATCTATAAAGCGGCGGTAAAAGGTAATGCAACCACGGAGGGGGTTCTTATCTCCAAAGACGTGGGACAGCTCCCACCAACCCATGAATAGGTTGGCGTAAGAGGGGGCAAACTTCGCCCCCATGGCTGTCCCACATCTTTGGAGATAGAACACACCCTCGAATTAAAAAAAGTTATGAGTTAACAAGAACTTGTAGTACATATTTCTGAAAACCTTCAGTAAGGGAGGACCAACCCCTGAGGAAAAAAGACATGGCCTCCAATCCTTTCGAATGGGGAATGGAAGAATAGAGGGCTGTGACATCTATGGTTACCCACTGGTTATTATCTTCCACCCATGCAACATCTTTTATTAGATTCATTAGGTGCTTGGTGTCCCTGAGATAGCTTGGGAGGGCTTCAACAAAGGGATGTAAAATCATGTCCAGCCATTGAGACAAGCGTTCAAAGAGAGACCCTATACCACTTACTATAGGTCGTCCCTTCACATCCGTGAGGGACTTATGCACCTTAGGTAGATGATGGAATACTGGAGTGACCGGATGTTCCACAAATATATATGACATAGTGTCCTGGTCAATATAGCCATTTTCCATTCCATCATCTAAAAGGTGCATAAGTTCTCTCTTGAACCGGCTTGTAGGGTTCGTGGTTAGAACTGAATAGCATTGTCTGTCATCCAGTTGGCGCATTGCCTCATTGACATATTGCGCCCTATTCATCACCACCACTGAACCACCCTTGTCTGCATTTTTTATGACCAGATCATGGTTATTAGCCAGGGAGGACAACGCTTCCCTTTCAATTCTATTCAAATTATTTTTAGTATTTCGACCAGTAGTGTCAGCCAAAAGCTTAAGATCACGCTCCACTCTTTTATAGAAATTTTCAATTACATTCCCCCTACTTTGTATTGGGTAGAATTTAGAGGGAGGTTTTAAGCTCCTTGCTTTGCTAGTGGTTTGCAAGGATTCCAGTCCCTCGCTTTTCAGCATGAGGGTGTTTAGTGAAACCAAGTCACATGATTCGGGAAAACTTAGATCAGTATTTAGATTGGTGGTGACCCATCTGGGACCCTCCCCTTCACAAATAGACAAAGTATCATTGCCTGAAAAATGACCCTTTAATGTTACATTTCGGATTAACCGGTTCACATCAATGATAGTATGAAAGAGATTAAAATTCATGGTTGGTACAAAGCCCAAACCAAGACTTAACACACGTATCTGGGCATCTGTTAACACAGTATCTGAAAGGTTTATAACACATGTCATTTGTATTTTGTTTGATTCCTCGTTTCCCTCAACCTGTATCCTGGTTTCTGTTGGCCTCTGCCCCTTCCCCCTCTGTCTGGATTGCTCTGGGGTAAGGAAAAAACCTGTTGCAAATGTTCTTGCCCAATATCTGAGTTGGTAGATTTAGCTTGTCCACCCCTGGGTTCTGTTAATGCCTTGGCTGGTTCACTGGCTTTATATTTACTCCCTGTCTCCCTTTGTCCATTATTCTGATTAGAGATCGTATTCATATGTGTTGTTGTATGAACATTTATGGGCTCAACCTGGCTATTTTTTAGAATACCTCTCGGTGCTGCAGTCTCATCCCCACTAGCACTATCTCCTGACTCTGCCTCAGTGTCGGAAAAGGTCACTTGGGTTTGTCTCCTACCCCTCCTATTGCGTCTCCCTCTACTACGGTTCTGTTGTCTGCGAATTTGAGTTCGTCTTGTCCGGTTCCACACATAAACTGAGTCTGTGTCATAATCTGTCTGGTCGCGTATATATTTATTGTGCTTAGTGTCAATCACTGATTTCTTAACCTCAAAAATTGTATTCTTTAAAACCATGTCAAATCTACCATAATCTATGTCATTTTTTCTGGAATTGAGTTCTGTTTGTATTTCACATATGTTTTCTCTAACACACGACAGCATTTTTGTTTTATATTCACAGAGCAATAACATTAATCTCACAGAACATTCTGTTAATATCATGTTCCAAGCTTTTATAAATTCAGAGTCATTAGTATCAAATGTAGGGTATTTGTTAATTCGTAGTCCTCTTGGGACAATACACAACTCAATATACTTATTCATAGACCAAATGTCCCATTGTAGCTTTATTTCTCTGATTTTAAGCTTTTCCATGTCATCAAAAAGTTCCCCTAAAGAGGAATAAGCTTTGTCAGTTGAGAAAATTCTGGACAGTTCTGTATCCGGTTCACCTCCAGTCTCTATCGGTAATAGTGAAAAATATTGAGAGACCATAGCATTGTCCATATTAAAGTCCCCCTGCATGTTTAGGAACTGACCTCTCGAGCGCTGCCCAGATGCGCTAATAGATACACAATACCAAAAGCAAATGAGAGGATCAGTTACAAAAACAAGAACAAAATAGATGTTGCAAAGAAAAACTTTTTTCCTTCATGCACCGCAGGAAACCAAAACTGCAGTGTACCCAGAGCAAATGTACATTTCAATCTTATGTAGTAGAGATAATCAGAAAGATACAGTCTCACCTCTGCTGTCTTCCACCCGGGGAGCTTTAAACTTACAGCAGGATCCTTTCCAAGCAGAGCCGGCGTCATATACACCTTTTTCTTGATCTGTATCTCCGTATCTCATCCACCGCTACCCGGCACTTTTCCAGAGGCACCGTGCTTCCGCGCCCACCAGGGGGCGTGTCCAAGTTACAACGGATAATCCTCCAACCGGATAGCTAAACAGGTACCACGTGCGTCATCCCTCTAGACGCCTCCACTCAGTGTCCTCCAATCCTCAGGCTGCCTTTTGTTGCGCCTCTCTATACGGACCAATAATGGGGCTCCACTGGTATCTCAGCGTTCTGTGCTCAGTGTTCAGCGTAGTGGTATTCAGCATATGCTCTGGGGATAATTTGCAGCATATAATGCAGGGACACTAGCGCTCTCAGGGCAAGGAAATCCACCACAAAGAAAGACATGGAGCGCTAGCATATATAAAACATAACCTTTATTATGGTTATTTAAAATTAGGACATAGTCAATCAAAAAAAGGACAGAGATGGGATACCTCTGGCTGGCAGGCTTACGCGTTTCGGCAAAGCCGTAATCATAGCATACTATGCCAGCCACAGGTGTGCTTTATATACAAAATTAGAAACAACACCATTGGTTAAAAGGACATGTCATTTAAAACAACAATACGCCCAGAGAGATTTTTGCATTTAACCCCTTATATCTCGGAGGTGAAAGAACAGATCTATCTTATTACATTATGAGTATATGTGGGTATTTTGGAGACATGTATGAGGTTATTCACAATAATTAAATCGTCATTTTTAGATGTTAAATAAATAATTATTTAGTTATGTTCGCTACCTTTAGATCACAGTCACAGTTAATCCCGTCATATCCATAGCCTATAGTAACGGCCTTCTATTTAAATATATTGAAACTAGTCAAATTATACATCCGTTTCATAGTGTATATATGCATTATCATTACTTAAGAACAAAGTATCAGTATAATGATCCCAGGTTGTGTGTCAGTCAAATATGAGGAGCGTTAAGTATTATTTAATGTATTGTTGAGTGATGTTGCTTAATGTCTTACAATTTTGTAGATATTATGAAACAGAGAGAGGGGATCGGTTGTTTTTATTCCCAATAGTTTATAAGGTCGAATTCTGAGTTCAGGCCTTTTGGTAACCTAGTATCCATTTTTAGGATCCACAGCATTTCTCTCTTAGATAGAGTTACTCCACGGTCACCTCCTCTTTTTGGTTTAGGAACCATATCTATTGGTTGCCATGAAAAACATGTAAGGTCCTTATTATGAACCTGAGCAAAATGATGCACCACAGGGGTAGTTGCCTTGCCCCTCCTGATAGTGGACAAGTGTTCGATAATTCTTGTTCTAACATCTCTAGTGGTGAGCCCGATGTACTGTTTTCCACACACCGTACAAGTTACACAGTAGATGACAAAGGTAGAGGTGCAGTTGAGACAGAAATTAATCTCATAGGTTTTCCCTGTTACAGTAGAGGTAAAGTGTTCTGACATGGTTAAATAATCACATGCTCCACATCTTGAGCTTCCACATTTGTAGGAGCCTTTACAACTGAGCCAGGCACTCCCCTGAGTGATAGTCTTAAAGGAAGTGGCCAAGGTTGGCAACTGGACATCCGAACAAGATCCGCATACCAAAACCTGTGAGGCCATGGTGGAGATACCAGCAACACAAATGATTGTTACATGATGATCTTGGAAATCACTCTTGGAAGAAGAAACAGAGACGGGAAGATATAAACAGGTTGGTAACACCAAGGAACTGCTAACGCATCCACCACCTCTGCCTGAGGATCCCTGGACCTGGACAGGTACCTGGGAAGTTTCTTGTTTAGATGGGAAGCCATCAGATCTATTTCTGGAAGACCCCACATCTGAACAATCTGAAAAAACACATTTGGATGGAGCGACCACTCCCCTGGATGTAAAGTCTGACGGCTGAGATAATCCACTTCCCAATTGTCTACACCTGGGATATAAACCACAGAAATTAGACAGGAGCTGGGTTCCGCCAAAGAAAGTATCCGAGATACTTCTTTCATAGCTTGGGGACTGTGAGTCCCACCCTGATGATTCACATATGCCACAGTTGTGATATTGTCTGTCTGAAAACAAATGAACGGTTCTCTGTTCAACAGGGATAAACCTGAAGAACCCTGAAAATAGCACAGAGTTCTAAAATACTGATTGGTAATCTCGCCTCTTGAGATTTCCAAACCTCTTGTGCTGTCAGAGCTCCCCAGACAGCTCCCCAACCTGACAGACTTGCATCTGTTGTGATCACAGTCTAGGTTGGATGAACAAAAGAGGCCCAATGAACTATACGATGGTGATCTAACCACCAAGTCAGAGAGAGTCGAACATTGGGATTTAAGGATATTAATTGTGATATCTTTGAATAATCCCTGCACCATTGATTCAGCACACAAAGCTGGAGAGGTCTCATATGAAAATGAGTAAAGGGGATCGCGTCCGATGCTGCAGTCATGAGACCTAAATTTTCCATGCACATAGCTACTGAAGGGAATGATTGAGACTGAAGGTTCTGACAAGCTGAAACCAATTTTAATTGTCTCTTGTCTTTTAGAGACAGAGTCATGGACACTGAATCTATCTGGAAACCTAAAAAGGTGACCCTTGTCTGAGGAATCAAGGAACTTTTTAGTAAATAGATCCTCCAACCATGTCTTTGAAGAAACAACACTAGTTGATTCGTGTGAGATTCTGCAGAATGTAAAGATTGAGCTAGTACTAAGATATCGTCCAAATAAGGAAACACTGCAATACCCCGTTCTCTGATTACAGAGAGTAGGGCACCGAGAACCTTTAAAAAGATTCTTGGAGCTGTCCCTAGGCCAAATGGAAGAGCAACAAATTGGTAATGCTTGTCTAGAAAAGAGAATGTCAGAAACTAATAGTAGTCTGGATGAATCGGAATATGAAGATATGCATCCTGTAAGTCTATCGTGGACATATAATGACCTTGCTGAACAAAAGGCAGAAAAGTCCTTATAGTCACCATTTGGAAAGTTGGCACTCTTACAAAATTATTCAAAATTTTCAGATCCAGAACTGGCCTGAATGAATTTTCTTTCTTTGGGACAATGAATAGATTTGAATAAAACCCCAGACCCTGTTCCTGAAACGGAGCTCCAGGTCTGAAACACACTTCAGAAAAGCCTGAGTCTTTACTGGATTTTCTGGGATGGGTGAGAGAAAAAATCTTTTCACAGGAGGTCTTACTCTGAATCCTATTCGGTACTCTTGAGAGACAATACTCTGAATTCATTGATTTTGGACAGAATCTGCCCAAATACTTTGGAAGAATCTTAATCTGCCCCCTACCAGCTGAGCTGGAATGAGGGCCGCACCTTCATGCAGACTTGGGAGCTGGCTTTGGTTTCTTAAACGGCTTGGATTTATTCCAACTTGAAGATTTCCAATTGGAACCAGATTCTTTGGGGGAAGGATTGGGTTTCTGTTCCTTATTTTGTCGAAAGGAACGAAAATGGTTAGAAGCTTTAGATTTACCCTTAGATCTTTTATCCTGAGGCAAAAAAACTCCCTTCCCCCAGTGACAGTTGAAATAATCGAATCCAACTGAGAACCAAATAAATAATTACCTTGGAAAGAAAGAGATAGTAATCTAGATTTAGATACCATGTCAGCATTCCCATATTTGAGCCACAAAGCTCTTCTAGCTAAAATAGCTAAAGACATAGATTTAACATCAATTTTGATTATATCAAAAATGGCATCACAGATAAAATGATTAGCATGTTGAAGCAAGCAAACAATTCTAGACAAATCAGGATCTGTTTCCTGTTGCGCTAAACTTTCCAACTAAAAAGTTGATGCAGCTGCAACATCAGCCATAGAAATGGCAGGCCTGAGAAGATAGCCAGAATATAAATAAGCTTTCCTTAGATAAGATTCAAGTTTCCTATCTAAAGGGTCCTTAAAGGAAGTACTATTTTTCATAGGAATAGTAGTACGTTTGGCAAGAGTAGAAATAACCCCATCAACTCTGGGGATCTTTTCCCAAAACTCCATACTAACTGCTGGCAAAGGATACAATTTTTTAAACCTTGAAGAAGGGATAAAAGAAGTACCAGGCCTATTCCATTCCTTAGAAATCATACCAGAAATAGCATCAGGAACTGGAAAAACCTCTGGAGTAACCACAGGAGGTTTATAGAGTTTAAACGTTTACTAGTTTTAATATGAAGAGGACTAGTTTCCTCAATATCCAACGTAATCAACACCTCTTTTAACAAGGAACGAATATACTCCATTTTAAATAAATAAGTAGATTTGTCAGTGTCACTATCTGAGGTAGGATCTTCTGAATCAGATAGATCTTCATCAGAAGAGGATAATTCAGTATGTTGTCGGTCATTTGAAATTTCATCAACTTTATGATAAGTTTTAAAATACCTTTTACGTTTATTAGAAGGTGGGATAGCAGACAAAGCCTTCTGAATCGCATCAGCAATAAAATCTTTTATATTCACAGGGATATCATGTACATTAGATGTTGAAGGAACAACAGGCATTGCAGTATTACTGATGGATACATTCTCTGCATGTAAAAGCTTATCATGACAACTATTACATACCTCAGCTGGAGATATAATCTTCACAAATTTACAACAAATACACTTAGCTTTGGTAGAACTGTTATCGGGCAGCGGGGTTCCATCAGTGGATTCTGAGACAGGATCAGATTGAGACATCTTGCAAATGTAAGAGAAAAAAACAACATATAAAGCAAAATTATCAATTTCCTTATATGGCAGTTTCAGGAATGGGAAAAAAATGCAAACGGCATAGCCCTCTGACATAGAAAAAGGTAAGAGGCACATAGGAATGGGGTTTTAAATAATGAAATTATTTGGTGCCAAGTATGACGTACAACGCAAAATGAAATTTTTTGGCGCTGAAAACACCTGGAAATGATACACTTGCATCATTGCAGACGCAACCTTGTGTGTCACCGGACATACCTTTGCGCCAAAAAAATTCTTGCGCCAAGAATGACGCATTAAACATCAGCATTTTGCACCTCACAAGCCTAATTTTGCCCACGAAAATTTAATGAAAAATCAGTCAATTTGAAAAAAAGACTAAACCCCAGGTAAGAAAAATATTTTCCTAAATATGTTTTTTCCCAAATATGAAACTGAATAATCTGCAAAAGGAAATATACATAAACCTGACTCGTGGCAAATATAAGTACAATACATATATTTAGAACTTTATATTAATACATAAAGTGCCAAAACATAGCTGAGAGTGTCTTAAGTAATGAAACCATACTTACCGAAAGACACCCATCCACATATAGCAGATAGCCAAACCAGTACTGAAACAGTTTTCAGTAGAGGTAATGGAATATGAGAGTATATCGTCGATCTGAAAAAGGGAGGTAGGAGATGAATCTCTACGAGCGATAGCAGAGAACCTATGAAATAGATTTCCCGCGAGAAAAACCATTGCATTCAATAGGTGATAATCCCTTCACATCCCTCTGACATTCACTGTACTCTGAGAGGATCAGGCTTCAAAATGCTGAGAAGCACATATCAACTTAGAAAATCAAGCACAAACTTACTTCATCACCTCGATAGGAGGCAAAGTTTGTAAAATTGAATTGTGGGTGTGGTGAGGGGTGTATTTATAGGCATTTTGAGGTTTGGGAAACTTTGCCCCTCCTGATAGGATTGTATATCCCATACATCACTAGCTCATGGACCCTTGCCAATTCCATGAAAGAAATATACAATATTCACCACATACTATAGAAAATGTATCTTGTAGCTGTTTATTTTGAAATACTATACGCTTTGCAATCCTTTTTAAGTAAATTAAAAATGATAGTATATTTCTTTTAATATATCTTCATAATTTTTATCCAGTAATGTACCACAATCAGCTATATTTCCTGTAGTTTTTTTACTGCAATTTATAGTTGTAAATGTTGACAGTTTGAGATTGCAGGTTACTTTGAACCTAATCTTAGACACGTTATCAATAGCCTTTCACAAGGAAACACATGATATCTAACCTTACACAGACAATATCTAGAGGCCCATTTATCAAGCTCCGTAAGGAGCTTGTGGGCCCGTGTTTCTGGCGAGTCTTCAGACTCGCCAGAAACAGCAGTTATGAAGCAGTGGTCACAAAGATCGCTGCTCCATAACCCTGTCCGCCTGCTCTGAGCAGGCGGCCAGGAATTGCCGGAATTCAACCCGATCAAGTGCGATCGGGTTGGATTGAAACCCCCTGCTGGCGGCCCATTGGCCGTGAGTCTGCAGGGGACGGCATTGCACCAACAGTTCTTGTGAGCTGCTGGTGCAATGCTGAATACGGAGAGTGTATTGCTCTCCGCATTCAGCGAGGTCTTGCGGACCTGATCCGCACTGTCGGATAAGGTCCGCAAGACCTTTAGTAAATAGGCCTCAATGTCTTAAAAAGAGCTGTGAACATCATCTTTTGTTATTATCTGCACTGACCTGTGTCCTGTGGTCATTTTGACACAAGGAAGAATATGGAAAGAAGCATGTGACACTACTTAGCAGCTCAATCTAACTTGGACACGTCATCAATAGCCTTTCAGAAGGAAACACACCATATCTAAACCTACACAGACAATATCTAGTTTTAAAAAGAGCTGTGAACATCATCTTTTGTTATTATCTGCACTGAGCTGTGGTCATTTTTACACAAGGAGGAATGTGGAAAGAAGCATTAACTTGCTTTGCTTTTAATATTAAGTTCATAGAATGAGAGTATGTATTTTTCTGAGATTTAGAAACAGTCTACATTTGATACAAGAAATTATATTAAAAAGAGGTGTGTCTATGTGGGAGGTTGTTTTGTGTTGAGAGAGAAGGGGTGCAGGGAGAATGCTTCTGTCTGTATAAGAGATATGTGAATTAGCACACATTTTCCTCAGCATGTATCAGACAGCTCAATGCTGTACACGTTTTAGATTCAAAACACTCTATAGCTTAACAACTTTGGTTAATTAAGAAACCTACGAGCCCCATTACGCAGGGAAGAGAGCTTGGGCATTACGCAGAGAAGATATTTTGTATGTTTCTTTTTTAAATACTCTTATTAGGAATACATTGAATTAAAATGTGGTTGTTTTTTGTTGTTGTTTTTTTTAAAATTTAATAGAATTGAAATCTTACAAAATATCAGTTAAACGATACATAAAACATTAACACAACACAATTTAAAATAAAATTATATTGTTTATTATTATAATATTAAAATAAATGTTCTTAAAAGAAGGGAATAAGCCATAAAAGGGACGTGAAATATGGAAAAGAGTGTGCGGATAGGGTGGAAATATTGGGAGGAGAGTGAGCAGGGCTCTGCATATAAAGGGGGCAGGGTTTGCATATAAAGGGGCGGGGTACCTGTCAAATTAAGTTTAACAAGATATCCCTATTTGTACTACTACCAGCTCCTGCAAGAATTCACAGAATAAGCGTGTATGCATTTGTGATTGGCTGATGGCTGTCAAATGGTACGTGTATGCATTTGTGATTGGCTGATGGCTGTCACATGGTACAGGGGGAGTGGAAATAGACATAACTTTTCAAATTGTCAGAAAAAAAAGTCTACTATTCATTTAAAGTTCAGACTAAGTGTTATTGCATTGTCTTGCTATCTTGCATTTGTTGATTATGCAAATCTACTGTGTTGACTGTTCCTTTAATGTGTCTTCAGTTACTTCTTCACCAATTGTGTTTCCCCATTTTTCGCATAAGTCTAGCATAGTAGTAGGTATCAATTTAGCTATACATATAAGAAATAGAGTGGAGCCCCTGTCTGGCCAACACGCATAAGCTATTTACATTTGTAATAATTTTGTCTGCAAGGAGTTTTTGAAGGTAGTGTATGTTTGTAGATAAGCAAAAGTGCTATTACAGGGAAGATCATACTTCATTTATAAGTCATGGAGTCATGGGGAGAAGAGGGTAGGTTAGTATCAGGATCTAACAATTGGGTGACTGTGTTCAAACCACATTCTGAATATTCTGGTACTTATTCCTGGAAGGAAAGTAGAATTGCCTTGCAAAGGTAAGCTAATTGTATGTTTCAATCCCCATTTGTTTAAAATATGTTTCTGTTTGTCTGTGGAAGAGACTGAAAAGGAGCATGAGGCAAGAAAGCTAGATGCAGTGCATGAGTTAAGATATTCACTAGATCACGGTTATAAAAGTAAAAATATCCCGGTAGCTAGTCAAAAATAAACTTGGCCAAAGTGGCCCAATTATACCATTGTAAGTTTGGAAATTTAAATTGTCCCTTGCCCATGGGTAGTGCAAGTTTAAGACGGCTAATACGTTAAGGTCCTCGTTTTGGGTATGCTTTCACAAAGTCTACCATCTCTATTTGGATGGTTCAAGTTATTTTCAGATCATGTAAGTATTACAATGAGCAGGTTCCAGATGGGCTCATGGTATTCCCAATTAGTGTATTTGCAACATTCTAGGTTTAGAAGCACATGCAGAGCCAGAGGAACTTTGTCAGGACACTGTTTGGAGATTGTATAATTTCTTCATTCCATATTTCAAGCTTGATGTACACCAGTCAGCTTCTGCTGGGTTTGACTATATAAAGTATTATCCTCATTATAAGCTGGATATTCGTCAATTAGTTCCTGCACAGTTTGATTGCAGGATTCTACTTTCAGTTTTGTGTCATTATACTTTTGATATTTTTATATTTTTTGCAGTGATTTCTTGCAATTGTGTTTGTGTTTTTTTTCCCCACCCTTATATTTTGTATTTCTTTTTATTCTTCTCACTGGTAGGTATGACTACCAGGGAGAGCCAAGATAACTAGAAATTTTCACCCAAAATATAGTAATTTGGCCCATATCCCTGGGTAATACCTACCACGCTCCCTCCCAATTTTTTCCAAGACCACCTGTTGGCTAGACATTTCTAGGAGGAGGAGGGGTTATTGTCTGGGATTCACCTATATATAGGTAACTAGGGGAGTGGTCAGTTCTGTCCATGCCCCTTCTGGGAGTGGTTCTCACTGGTAGGTATTACCTAAGGATAGGGGCCATGATATAGAAATTACTATATTTTGGGTGAACATTTCTAGTATATACAGTATATATATATATATATATATATATATATTATGATTCATGATCAGAGGTAGACCCATGATCAACAAAACCAAACCTCTTCCTCTGAGGGCATAGCAGCTTCATAACTAGAAACATTAATCAGAGCAGCTTTAGCTAATAGAAGGTAAATTCTTACCTGACCTTTTACGTTTACTTGATGGAGGCATGTCGACCAACATTTCAGACACTGAAAACTGTATAAAATCCTTGATTCCATGATTCAGTAGGATTCTCCTTTAAAAAAACAAACAGAAGGAGCAGTAATACTCTTAGAAGCAAGAGCAGCGTTAGATAGGTCAGAATGCATTCGAATAATAATACATTTATTGTATAAATTAGTCTGAGATTAAAACCTCAGCTTATAGACAATATAAACACTTAACTCTAAATGAAAACGTTAAAATGACCTAACTTCTAAGGTAGATTTAGGGACAGAGTCAGAAGGCTCCATAACTGCAAGGAACTTATACAGAAGTTAAGTGGAGAAAAATACAAGCATCTAAATGGTAATGTCCCCATTACAAAAAAAAGCTTTAAAGAAAAGGAAATACTTACCACTTCTGAAAGGAATCATAAAAATGTATAAATTCTAAAATTATAAAAGCATAGCTGCGATAGTACACAGTTTACCTGTTATCTTAATAGTGTACATAAAAAAGAAGTCGCGCTTCAAACTGGAGTCATTTAAAGTAAAAAAAGCACGCTAAAATGTACGCCATCATGCAGGCCTGAAAGCCAACGTGCATCAATAAAAGTACGTACACACACAAAAAAACTAGTGGTCGTATAAAAATATATGTGCGTGAAAAGTTGCTAAGGGTAAAAAAGATGTAAGCGGTCAAAACATGAAGCAAAATTATAAATGCTTAATAATAAAGGGGAATTACCTTAGAAAATATATAACTGTCCCAAGGTCATATACATATATAATAAATAATATTAATAATAAATATGATTATTATCTGATACTGGAGGAAACCAGTGCTGAAACATAACAGCAGAGGATCTGGAATAGAAGTATATCAACGAACCAACAGAAGGAGACAAAAGACAAGTCCCTGCAACATCCATGGAAAGACGTGACTAAATCCCAATAGGTGAAATACATGCCACTACCATTACTCCATATACATCCCTCCAACAATCACTGTACTCTTAGGGGAAAGGGGCCTTAAGTCAGTCTGAGAACTCCGCTCACTGAAGAATCAAATGCACATTTTCATTCTTCAACCTCCTCCAGCAGAGGCAAAAACAAGACTGAGGCACCAGTTAGGTAGGAGGGGCTTTATAGAGTTCCTGGCGTTTAGGAATCTTTTCCTCCTCCTAGTGGTAGGGAATAGTAATTCCTAGGAGTAATGGATCTTGGACTCTCATCACTTATTTGAAATATATATATATATATATTTTTTAATGTGTGTATACTAAAGGCAATGTAATCGATTACATTCAAACCACCTGAGTGTATGCAAGTGTTTTTTTAAGCCCTGGTGAACATTTACTTTGGAAATGCCATGAAAACAAAAATCACATTACACCTTGACCAAAAAAAATTCTGACCAAAAGTTCTTAAAACTGGGGTGGGGGGAGCAGAATTAATAAATTTGAGTGCCTAGAGCAGCACAAAACATTAATATGCCACTGCTTGGTGGGGCTAATCTAATTGTAGCCCTCACATATCCCAGTGTTGACTATTCCATTTCAGTTCCTAGCAGTTGGATCTGTGATTTTAATCAGAAAGTTGAATGCTGTTTAAACATTAACTTTAGCATTTATAAGTTACATAAAGTATGCTTTTCATATCAACTTAGACCATGCATCCTAAATCTGCTTTACTACTGAGTAACAAATATACTGATTTTATGAATTGCATTAATTTTTTCTTACAATTTTTATATCAACATTGATTTATTATGATAAATGTTATGGAAACATTAGTCTTGGATATTTCAAAATTAAAAAACAACAACATGCTGCCTAATATTATATAAATATGTAAATGTTTATGATATATATTAATAAACTTTCTTTACAAATCAGAACACAATACTGGGGAGGATATTGTAAGGCCATGGAATAGTCAAGAAACAGAAATCTAGCCCTAAGCAAACCAAAATTATACTTAATTAAATATCTAGTGCTCTAGGCTTCTCCGCTGGGACTCGATTGCAGGTGTAAGTAACTATTTATGCATACATACCCTGCTTCACCTTGAGAAATAATAACATGAGGTTCATCATACAAAGTGTTAAAGTTGTTATCCAGTTAATCCAGTTATCATGTAGTTTTCCTGTAGTCTCATACTTTGACAAATACTTTTCATTAATGTGCCAGTAGTATTTCAGTCCATGAGAAAGGATTTTTCAACCATAATTTAGCAGGGATTTAAAATTTATCAAATTCAAAAGTCTTAGGCCTAGATTTGGAGTTTGGCGGTAAAAGGGCTGTTAACGCTCCGCGGGCTTTTTTCTGGCCGCACCATAAATTTAACTCTGGTATCGAGAGTTTAAACAAATGCTGCGTTAGGCTCCAAAAAAGGAGCGTAGAGCATTTTTACCGCAAATGCAACTCTCGATACCAGAGTTGCTTACGGACGCGGCCAGCCTCAAAAACGTGCTCGTGCACGATTCCCCCATAGGAAACAATGGGACTGTTTGAGCTGAAAAAAAACCTAACACCTGCAAAAAAGCAGCGTTCAGCTCCTAACGCAGCCCCATTGTTTCCTATGGGGAAACACTTCCTACGTCTGCACCTAACACTCTAACATGTACCCCGAGTCTAAACACCCCTAACCTTACACTTATTAACCCCTAATCTGCCGCCCCGCTATCGCTGACCCCTGCATATTTTTTTTAACCCCTAATCTGCCGCTCCGTAAACCGCCGCAACCTACGTTATCCCTATGTACCCCTAATCTGCTGCCCTAACATCGCCGACCCCTATATTATATTTATTAACCCCTAATCTGCCCCCCTCAACGTCGCCGACACCTGCCTACACTTATTAACTCCTAATCTGCCGAGCGGACCTGAGCGCTACTATAATAAAGTTATTAACCCCTAATCCGCCTCACTAACCCTATCATAAATAGTATTAACCCCTAATCTGCCCTCCCTAACATCGCCGACACCTACCTTCAATTATTAACCCCTAATCTGCCGAGCGGACCTCACCGCTACTATAATAAATGTATTAACCCCTAAAGCTAAGTCTAACCCTAATACTAACACCCCCCTAAGTTAAATATAATTTACATCTAACTAAATAAATTAACTCTTATTAAATAACTTATTCCTATTTAAAGCTAAATACTTACCTGTAAAATAAATCCTAATATAGCTACAATATAAATTATAATTACATTATAGCTATTTTAGGATTAATATTTATTTTACAGGCAACTTTTTAATTATTTTAACCAGGTACAATAGCTATTAAATAGTTAAGAACTATTTAATAGTTACCTAGTTAAAATAATAACAAATTTACCTGTAAAATAAATCCTAACCTAAGATATAATTAAACCTAACACTACCCTATCAATAAATTAATTAAATAAACTACCTACAATTACCTACAATTAACCTAACACTACACTATCAATAAATTAATTAAACACAATTCCTACAAATAAATACAATTAAATAAACTAGCTAAAGTACAAAAAATAAAAAAGAACTAAGTTACAAAAAATAATAAAATATTTACAAACATAAGAAAAATATTACAACAATTTTAAACTAATTACACCTACTCTAAGCCCCCTAATAAAATAACAAAGCCCCCCAAAATAAAAAATTCCCTACCCTATTCTAAATTAAAAAAGTTACAAGCTCTTTTACCTTACCAGCCCTGAACAGGGCCCTTTGCGGGGCATGCCCCAAGGATTTCAGCTCTTTTGCCTGTAAAAAAAAACATACCATACCCCCCCCCAACATTACAACCCACCACCCACATACCCCTAATCTAACCCAAATCCCCCTTAAATAAACCTAACACTAAGCCCCTGAAGATCTTCCTACCTTGTCTTCACCATACCAGGTTCACCGATCCGTCCTGGCTCCAACATCTTCATCCAACCCAAGCGGGGGTTGGCGATCCATCATCCGGTGCTGAAGAGGTCCAGAAGAGGCTCCAAAGTCTTCCTCCTATCCGGCAAGAAGAGGACATCCGGACCGGCAAACATCTTCTCCAAGCGGCATCTTCAATCTTCTTCCATCCGGTGCGGAGCGGGTCCATCTTGAAGCAGGCGACGCGGATCCATCCTCTTCTTCCGTTGTCTCCCGACGAATGACGGTTCCTTTAAGGGACGTCATCCAAGATGGCGTCCCTCGAATTCCGATTGGCTGATAGGATTCTATCAGCCAATCGGAATTAAGGTAGGAATTTTCTGATTGGCTGATGGAATCAGCCAATCAGAATCAAGTTCAATCCGATTGGCTGATCCAATCAGCCAATCAGATTGAGCTCGCATTCTATTGGCTGTTCCGATCAGCCAATAGAATGCGAGCTCAATCTGATTGGCTGATTGGATCAGCCAATCGGATTGAACTTGATTCTGATTGGCTGATTCCATCAGCCAATCAGAAAATTCCTACCTTAATTCCGATTGGCTGATAGAATCCTATCAGCCAATCGGAATTCGAGGGACGCTATCTTGGATGACGTCCCTTAAAGGAACCGTCATTCGTCGGGAGACAACGGAAGAAGAGGATGGATCCGCGTCGCCTGCTTCAAGATGGACTCGCTCCGCACCGGATGGAAGAAGATTGAAGATGCCGCTTGGAGAAGATGTTTGCCGGTCCGGATGTCCTCTTCTTGCCGGATAGGAGGAAGACTTTGGAGCCTCTTCTGGACCTCTTCAGCACCGGATGATGGATCGCCAACCCCCGCTTGGGTTGGATGAAGATGTTGGAGCCAGAACGGATCGGTGAACCTGGTATGGTGAAGACAAGGTAGGAAGATCTTCAGGGGCTTAGTGTTAGGTTTATTTAAGGGGGGTTTGGGTTAGATTAGGGGTATGTGGGTGGTGGGTTGTAATGTTGGGGGGGGGTATGGTATGTTTTTTTTTACAGGCAAAAGAGCTGAAATCCTTGGGGCATGCCCCGCAAAGGGCCCTGTTCAGGGCTGGTAAGGTAAAAGAGCTTGTAACTTTTTTAATTTAGAATAGGGTAGGGAATTTTTTATTTTGGGGGGCTTTGTTATTTTATTAGGGGGCTTAGAGTAGGTGTAATTAGTTTAAAATTGTTGTAATATTTTTCTTATGTTTGTAAATATTTTATTATTTTTTGTAACTTAGTTCTTTTTTATTTTTTGTACTTTAGCTAGTTTATTTAATTGTATTTATTTGTAGGAATTGTGTTTAATTAATTTATTGATAGTGTAGTGTTAGGTTAATTGTAGGTAGTTTATTTAATTATTTTATTGATAGGGTAGTGTTAGGTTTAATTATATCTTAGGTTAGGATTTATTTTACAGGTAAATTTGTTATTATTTTAACTAGGTAACTATTAAATAGTTCTTAACTATTTAATAGCTATTGTACCTAGTTAAAATAAATACCAAGTTGCCTGTAAAATAAATATTAATCCTAAAATAGCTATAATATAATTATAATTTATATTGTAGCTATATTAGGATTTATTTTACAGGTAAGTATTTAGCTTTAACTAGGAATCATTTATTTAATAAGAGTTAATTAATTTCGTTAGATGTAAATTATATTTAAGTTAGGGGGGTGTTAGTGTTAGGGTTAGACTTAGCTTTAGGGGTTAATCAATTTATTAGAATAGCGGTGAGCTCCGCTCGGCAGATTAGGGGTTAATAATTGAAGTTAGGTGTCGGCGATGTTAGGGAGGGCAGATTAGGGGTTAATACTATTTATGATAGGGTTAGTGAGGCGGGTTAGGGGTTAATAACTTTATTATAGTAGCGCTCAGGTCTGCTCGGCAGATTAGGGGTTAATAAGTGTAGGCAGGTGTCGGCGACGTTGAGGGGGGCAGATTAGGGGTTAATAAATATAATATAGGGGTCGGCGGTGTTAGGGGTAGCAGATTAGGGGTACATAGGGATAACGTAGGTGGCGGCGCTTTGCGGTCGGAAGATTAGGGGTTAATTATTTTAAGTAGCTGGCGGCGACGTTGTGGGGGGCAGGTTAGGGGTTAATAAATGTAATACAGGGGTCGGCGGGGTTAGGGGCAGCAGATTAGGGGTACATAAGTATAACGTAGGTGGCGGTCGGCAGATTAGGGGTTAAAAATTTTAATCGAGTGGCGGCGATGTGGGGGGAGCTCGGTTTAGGGGTACATAGGTAGTTTATGGGTGTTAGTGTACTTTAGGGTACAGTAGTTAAGAGCTTTATGAACCGGCGTTAGCCAGAAAGCTCTTAACTCCTGCTATTTTCAGGCGGCTGGAATTTTGTCGTTAGAGCTCTAACGCTCACTTCAGAAACGACTCTAAATACCGGCGTTAGAAAGATCCCATTGAAAAGATAGGATACGCAAATGGCGTAGGGGGATCTGCGATATGGAAAAGTCGCGGCTGAAAAGTGAGCGTTAGACCCTTTAATCACTGACTCCAAATACCAGCGGGCGGCCAAAACCAGCGTTAGGAGCCTCTAACGCTGGTTTTGACGGCTACCGCCGAACTCCAAATCTAGGCCTTAAATTTTTGAATAGTCAAAATGGAAAAAAAGTTAAGTGCACAAAAAAACAGCAACCTCTCTAAACAGTAAGGAAATGTAAACAAATTATCTAATAAAAAAGGGAACGTAAGCAAAGAGTAAATGTATAATCTTAATTTATTTATAAAACACAAGTTAAAAAGCATACAATTATCTAGCTAAACCACCGTATAAAATATAAAATAGTTAAAACATAATATCTAATACATGGATACTCTCTAAATCCACTAATAAAAATCGAGAGCCAAAAGTCCAAAGTTCATTCCGGCTTAATAATACTATTGAGGCAATATTTCTATTGTGGCAATATTTCAGACACAATATCACTTGTCCGTTATGCAGGGCAATGTGCAAGAAAGCTGCATTACCACATCCACATTTGTATTGACCAAGAGGAGACTTACAGGAGGCTTGATGTATTACCCCTTTAGCGCCCACCCGGTACAGCGGGACTCCAAGGGACAGAGCCAATAGTTTCACTGCTTCTGACCCAGTCGTTGTCCTCAGGTACAAACCGGATGCTGCCACTTCGGCGTATGCACTCCGTGTGCGCTCTGGACTCCCCTGTCTGTGTCAGACCTCATGTGACCACCTTTGGACAATCACAAGTCTCGTAGCTTGGTAGAAAGTAACAGTCCTACCAGAAAAAACAGAGCGCTCTGTATCAACAAATTTGTTACTTTTCTACCAAGCTAGGGATTCTGAGGCTTGTGATTGGACGAAGGCGGTGGGATTGGCTGTAGAGGACAATCCCACTGTTAAGTTGCTATACCCTCTAATTGGAGTGCCTGGAGATATACCCTTGGTTTGAGTTTTAAATTCTCGAATATCCATGTTCAAGCTTTGATGCCATTAAACACAACTTAAGTAAAAAAACAGTTAGTTTTATTGTAATTAAGTGTTTGGCAGCTTAAAAATGTAAATAATAAATTTACACAAAATTATATTAATCTCGTAATTATACAGAAGTCATAGATTAATATTCTTGGATTGATATTAAAACAAATAGCAATCATTTAGAAACAGACAATTATTATCTGTAACCATCATATTTTACATTTGCTTCGGCAATGTATCTTATCAAAAGCCTTTAAAACACATACAAGAAGTTCCTATCGCCCCCTCTAGGAAATGTTGTTATTCAAACGCATATATTTTTTTTTTTTTACTATAGAACTGATGTAAATTTAAGTTTTTAACTTATAGTTGATTTCAATTGGGACCAGGGAGACTGTGTGAGCCAAGACTTTTGAATTATTAGCAAACCTTTTACTGTTTTTAATCACTCTTTGGAATATGATAGAAGCTATAGTTATTTTGGAGTATCATTAACACTATAGTTCAATCTTAGACTAATAAACTAAATACATTTTATGATGGCCAACATGCAGAGAGAACCTCATATCTATATTTAAAGGGATATGATACCCAATATTGAATCACTTAAAAGTGATGCAGCATATCTGGTCAAACAGTACTAGAAAATACCACATGGACATCTCTATGTAAAAAGGAAGATATTTTACCTCACAATTTCCTCACTAGCCATATCCAACTGAAAAGGGACTTCAACCATCCAATAAGGATCGCAATCCCAGGACTTGCAAGGGAGTGGGCATCTGGCATCTGCAAGCAAAGGCACTTTATTTCTCTCCTCAATTTAAGGAAGCTTACTATGAAATCTTGTGAGGTCACCCCCATCACTGCTGAAGCTGATTGGCTGTTGTTTTTTTCCCTATGCAGCTGACAGTAGAAAGTGCAGATCTGGATTACAGAGCACTTACCCTTCTGAGCCAAGATTACATTAGTGAATAACTTGTAAGAACAGACACTCTAAATGTCAGGTACTTACCCGCAGCGGTAAAGCTGCTCCCCATTCTTGAGAGATGCTTGAGTCTGGCACCACGCCCTCGGCGTTCCACATGGAGGGAGCCAGGTCCAAGCTCCTGCAGCTACTAACTTCCCCTAGGCATGAGGCTGCACACTGCCTAAGTTTAAAGGGGCCATGTCCCAGTTAACGGAACTCCCACCTGGAGGCCTCAGGTGTAGGAGTTCCTATAACTACTCACTCAGGCCATTACTGAATTATTGTAAACCTACCTTGTTCCTGGTTCCTGAAAGCTAAGCATACTAACCTTGCACCTGCGTATGCTCACCTGGGTACTGATAGCCAAGCATACTTACCTGATACCTGGGCATGCTCACCTTCTTCCAGAGACTAAGCATACTTACCTTGAACCTGCGCATGCTCGCCTGGCTCCTGAAAGCCAAGCATAATTACCTGAAACCTGGTTATGCTCATCTTTTTCCTGAAGCTGTACCTTTCTGGTGTCCTGTTACAGTCTCACCAACCATACTCGATGGGTATCCTGTGCCTGCTGAGTATTCTGCGTCTGCTATACCAGCGACAGCCTTCCTCAAACCAGCTGTGCCTGCTGTACCTATATGGTATCCTGTGACAGTCTCACCAACATTCCCACTGGGTATCCTGTGCCTGCTGTACCAGTGACAGCCTTCTTCAAACCAATTGCACCTGCTGTACCTACCTGGTATTCCGTGAAAGTCTCACCCTCTATACAATTAGGTTTTCCTGCATTCTGAGTTCCACATACCCTAATCTCCCCTACCTCACAATTCTGACCAAAAAGGGCAAATCCATCTTCTTGGACACCTAATGCATTTCAAAACATTAAAAAAATGTTTGGCTCTGTGCTTGTTTTGGCACATGCTACTCTTTCTATGCCCTCTGTAACTTTTCTAACCCTTTCCTCTGATATTAAAGCCACAGTTATACTTTCTCAGATAAATTACTTGCAGGGGAATCTGTATACTTTTGCCTATTTTCAATCAAAGTTTCCAATTCTAAAATGAACTATGATAGATAATAATGAACTCTTAGCTATTAGATGACCCTTTTAGTCCCATTTCCATTTTGACGGACAAGGAGAAAAAAAACCTTAAAAGTGAAGACCATAAGGATCATCAGTCAAGGTTATTGATGACCAACCATCAAATAAGGTCTAGATCAGTTTATAGCTGCATCTGACATATAAGTCCATACCAAGATTTTATGAAGCAAGCTTCTTCCCATACCAGTATCCTCTCGCCAGTGGACAAAAACAGATTAACAAATAGAATGATATGGTTCCAAGTTTGAAAACGGCTTAGCATTCCATAACTTACCTAACCTCATTGAGTAGATTGATATCAAGACCCTAATCCTTAACTCTAACTGTAACCCTAAACTCTAGCCTCTAGCGCCATCTATAAATCTATGGGGTCGATCTGTAGCGGATCATGTCTGCCTGACATCGCTAAATGCCGACAGCATACGCTGTCAGCATTTTGCATTGCACAAGCATTTATGGTAAATGCTTGTGCAATGCAACCCCCTGCACATTTGCGGCCAATCAGCCACTAGCAGGGGGTATCAATCATCCCGATCTTATCTGATCAGGATGATTGCTGTCCGTCGCCTCAGAGGCGGTGAATGAGTTAAAGAGCAGCGATCTTACAACCACTGCTTCTCAACTCCTGATTCCAGCGAGCCTGAAGGCTTGGGCGGAATAAGCAGCATTGACTGCTTAATAAACCGGCCCCTTCGTGTTTAGAGATATTGGCAAAAAAAATTAAATAATATGTATTATCTTCATCACGAAAAGGACTTCCATGTCCTTTTATAAAAATGTATATGTAGTATCTGGGCACATTTAAAAAAAAAAAAAATTAAATTATGTTTTGCACCAGTTTAGACAGTTGATTGACAGAATTAGAACCTGCCTTGTGTCCCATATTAGTGAATGAAAAGCGATAGAAATACAGAAATTATTATTATTGTTACCTTAATTTACAATGTGCCAAGAGATTCCACAGCACTATATTTACAATAAGTAAAGACAAGACAGGAAAAGGCATATTGCAACAGGCTTGCAGGGCCCTAGTCGCTAGAGAGTTTACAATTGTTCTAACACGTGGTTAGCATGAATGATGATGTGTTTAACATCATGGTTGTACAAACAGATGGTCACATGTGGGTTCCAATCTTAAATTTTATGGCAGTTAAAGGGACATGATACCCAAAAATATCTTAGATATCTTAGAGCTTATCATTTTAAACAGCTTTCCAATTTATTTCAATGATCTAATTTGCTTTATTATCTTGGTATCTTTTGTTGAAGAAGCAGCAATAAACTACTGTGTGCTAGCTGAACGTATATGGTGAGCCAATGACAAGAGGCATATAAGTGCAGCCACCATTTACCAGATAGCTCCCAGTAGTGCATTGCTGCTTCTGAGCCAATTTATGTATTATTTTCAACAAAAGATACAAAGAGAAGGAAGCAAATTAGATTACAGGGATAAACTAGAAAGTTGTTAAAAATGTTACTTTCTATCTGTATAATAAAACCAATGTTTTTGGTTTCATGTAACTTTAATGATACACCCCTGGATGGCATACTAGGATCTAAGATGATGCCTGTCTCTCAATACTTAAAGAGTGGTAAGGACAACTATTTAACATAGATCTTAAGGCAACATAGATGGATCATTTCCAAGGTACTTTATTTTGCCACAGGCAAGATATTGTATACAGATAATGTACAATAAGTTGTTGTATAGCTGTGTATGTGTTAAAGTATAATCTTTATTTAATAGTAAGTACAACTACAATATGCTTTTCATAGTAAGATTGATATTTTACACATTGGGTGCTATATTTGTATAACCAACAAAGTGATGCAACTGAATTAAATATATTTTAAAAAGAAGACAACTTATTTCCTGTAGATAAACTCCTTTGACAATTTGTAGTGGGACTAGTATGAATCTTGAACATAAGAATCTGTAGACATCCCAATGCTTGTTACAGTTTACCTAATGAGTCAAAACCTCTCTGGACATGTTGATGTTTGTTACTTATTTTCATTTAATGAGCCCAAATCTCTCCGGATATATAAATACTAATCATTTTCTTCAGACAAAATTAGCCAGTTGGGAATACTTTGCTAAACAGAAGACAGTAAACAGTCAAACCTCTTGTGGTTTAAAGACAACGGTTTCTACAAACAGCAGAAAAAAACTAATTTGATAAAATTACTTCTTCATTCTAAAAGAAAACTAAAAATATTTGTAAAAATATTTCACATGATACAGTTTATGCTGTAGACCTAATTACACAAACATAGCTGTTTGACATTAAGAATTGAACTTAAATGTAACCTCTAAAATAGGCTTTATAATTAGAAGAATATTCATATTGTAATTTAGTTTATAAAATGAATACTACAAGTTAATAAAAGCTTAAAGGGATACTAAACCCACATTTTTTTTCTTTCATGATTCAGATAGAGCATGCAATTTTAAGCAACTTTCTAATTTACTCCTATTATCAATTTTTCTTTGTTCTCTTGCTATCTTTATTTAAAAAGCAGGAATGTAAAATCTTAGCAGCCAGCCCATTTTAGGTTCAGCACCATGGATAGTGCTTGCCTATTGGTGACTGACATTTAGCCACCAATAAGCAAGCATAACCCAGGTTCTCAACCAAAAATGGTCCAGCTCCTATGCATCACATTTCTGTTTTTTAAATAAAGATAGCAAGAGAACACAGAAAATTTGATAATATGAGTAAATTAAAAAAGTTGCTTAAAATTGCATGCTCTATCTGAATCATGAAAGAAAAAATGTGGGTTTAGTGTCCCTTTAAGAGATATTTCTGTTCACAATATTTTTAGAGTAATGAACCCTACAATCATAGATTATACTTTATTTTCCATCCGAATGTATTATATTTTAGAGTAGACTACATATGTATAGAATCTGTGGGGCATATGTATCAAGCTCCGAATGGAGCTTGATGCCCCGTGTTTCTGGCGAGCCTGCAGGCTTGCCAGAAACAGCAGTTATGAAGCAGCGGTCACAAAGACCGCTGCTCCATAACCTGTCCGCCTGCTCTGAGCAGGCGGACAGACATCGCCGGAAATCAACCCAATCGAGTACGATCGGGTTGATTGACACCCCCTGCTGGCGGCCCATTGGCCCATTGGAGTCTGCAGCGAGTCTGCAGGGGGCGGTGTTGCACCAGCAGCTCTTGTGAGCTGCTGGTGCAATGCTGAATACGGCGAGCGTATTGCTCGCCGTATTCAGCAAGGTCTGTTGGACCTGATCCGCACTGTCGGATCAGGTCCGACAGACCTTGATAACTAGAGGCCTGTGAGTTTATCTTTATGCACCTCTATAGTAAACAACAGAATTGCCAGAAAAGCCATTAGTAGCATTTAAAAGGACATTATACACCAGATTTTTCTTTGCATACATTTTTTGTAGATGATCCATTTATATAGCCCATCTGGAAGTGTTTTTGTAAGAATGTTTAGTTTTGGTTATTTTTAAAAAACATTGTGCTGATTTTCAGACTCCTAACCAAGCCCAAAATTGTCAGATGTATACTCGCGTTTACAGTCTACTGCTGACTTCTGTTTGTTTTAATGTCTTTTCATATGCAGGGAAGAGGGGAGAGTCTGCTCCCAACACCTTTCACTGGGTGTCCCATCTTAACCTCATTAACAGTGCTAAATTTGAAGCTTCTAAGTAAGATTTTAAAAAGTTTTATACTGGATTTTAAGATCAGTATCTGCGCATATTCTTCTTTATAGTAGTGTCTATTACATGCAATTATATAAAAATTGGTGTATAATGTCCTTTAACTGGCAATTAGATGACTGCTTGTTAGAAAATAATCACAAAAATAAGAACTAATAAGAATATAAATAAAAGAATATTTATTATAAATAAAAGAATAGATACTTTGAAGATAGTTTGAAGATATTATGGGATGCACACAAGTGCATAATCAGAAGAGAAATAGTTAAACAAATTAATCTTGAAAAAAGTAAATAGGCAAAAATTGGATGAACTTTTAATAAATTTACCAACAACAAAAAACAACAACATAAATATACCCAGATAATAATAAAAACATAATTTATGCTTACCAGATAAATTCCTTTCCTTCCGGATAGGGAGAGTCCACGGCTTCATTCCTTAATGTTGGGAAATACAATTCCTGGCCCCCAGGAGGAGGCAAAGATACCCCAGTCAAAGGGACACTGAACCCAATTTTTTTCTTTCGTGATTCAGATAGAGCATGCAATTTTAAGCAACTTTGTTATATTATCAATTTGTCTTCGTTCTCTTGCTATCTTTATTTGAAAAAGAAGGCATCTAAGCTTTGGTTCAAAGCTCTGGACAGCACTTTTTATTGGTGAAAGAATTTATCCACCAATCAGCAAGGACAACTCAGGTTGTTCACCAAAAATGGGCCGGCATCTAAACTTACATTCTTGCATTTCAAATAAAGATACCAAGAGAATAAAGAAAATTTTATAACAGGAGTAAATTAGAAAGTTGCTTAAAATTTCATGCTCTATCTGAATCACGAAAGAAAAAAATTGGGTTCAGTGTCCCTTTAAATATCCCTTCCACTTCCTCACTACCCCAGTCATTCTGCAGAGGGTACAAGGAAAAGTAGGAGAAACATTAGGATATAAATGGTGCCAGAAGAATAAAATAAATAATAGGGGACCGCCCATAGACAAGAAAAAAACGGGTGGGGGCCGTGGGACTCTCCCTATCCGGAAGGAAAGGAATTTATCTGGTAAGCATAAATTATGTTTTCCTTCCTAAGATAGGGAGAGTCCAAGGTTTCATTCCTTACTGTTGGGAAAACTATATCCAAGCTCCAGAGGAGACTGAATGAATAACGAAAGAGGAAAAAAAGCAAGAGGCGGACCCTATTCTGAGGGCACCACAGCCTGCAAAACTTTACGATCTTGAATAACAGTATCAATGACACTCTCAGAGAAACCTCTCTTGGCTAAGACTAAGCGTTCAATCTCCACGCAGTCAGCCTCAGAGAATCTAGGTTTTGATGAACAAATGGACCTTGTATCAGCAGGTTTCTGTGACAAGGTAACTTCCACGGAGGAGATGAGGACATCTCCACTAGATCCGCAAACCAAATCCTTCGCAGCCACGATGGAGCAATCAGGATTACTGATATCTTCTCCTGCTTGATGCAGGCCACCACTTGAGGAAGCTCAAGGGCACTGCTAGTGCATCTATTAGATCTGCTTGGGGATCCCTCAACCTCGACCCATACCTGGGTAGCTTGGTATTGAGACTGGACGCCATGAGATCTATCTCCGGCGTCCCCCAGTTGCTGCATATCTCTGCAAACACCTCGGGATGGAGAGACCATTCCCCTGGATGGAAGTATTGCCTGCTGAGAAAATCCGCCACCCAGTTGTCCACACTTGGAATGTGGATCGCTGACAGCGAACAGCTATGGGCCTCCACCCACTTCAGAATCTGAGATACTTCCTTCATCGCCAAGGAACTTCTCGTTCCCCCTTGATGGTTGATGTAAGCCACTGAGGCTATATTGTCTGATTGGATTCTGATAAACTGGGATGAACCCAAAAGTGGCCAAGCCTTCAAGGCCTTGAAGATTGCCCGTAGTTTAAAAACATTGATCGGGAGGGAGTCCACAACCACTGTGTCTTCCTGGCACCCCAAACAGCTCCCCATCTGGATAGGCTTGTGTCCCTAGTCACTATCTCCCAGAATGGTCTTAAGATGCATGTCCCTCGGGAGCGATGATCTGGACAGAGCCACCAAGAGAGTGATTCTCTCAACCGGCTGTCTAATACAATCTGTTGAGACAGATCCGAATGATTGCAGTTCCATTGCCTCAGCATGCACAGTTGTAAAGGACTGAGACGGAACCTGGCAAAATGAATGATGTCCATGCAGGATACCATGAGACCAATCACCTCCATACACTGAGCCACAGAGGGACTCAAGGAGGTCTGGAGGGCAAGACATGCCAAAGTTAGCTTGCAACATCTCTGGTCTGTTAAAAATATCCTCATGGATATGGAGTCTATTATAGTACCCAGGAATTCCACCCTGGTACTTGGGATAAGAGAACTCTTTTCCAAGTTTATCTTCCATCTATGTGATCGAAGAAGACTGAGAAGGGACTCCGAGAATTCTTTCGCAAGACGAAAGGAGGATGGTGCTTGCACCAGAATATCATCCAAGTATGGGGCTACTGCAATACTCTGAGTTCTGGCAACGACTAGAAGAGCCCCCAGAACCTTTGTTAATATTCTTGGAGCAGTAGCTAGGCCAAATGGAAGGGCAATTAACTGGAAGTGCTGGTCCAGGAATGCAAACCTCAGGAACTGAAAGATTTCCCTATGGATTGGAACATGAAGGTAAGCATCCTTCAGATTTATAGTGGTCATAAACTGGCCTTCCTGAATTAAAGGAAGGATGGACCTTATCGTCTCTATCTTGAAGGAAGGGAAACTGAGAAATTTGTTTACGTACTTTAGGCCCAGAATTGGGCAGAAAGTTCCCTCCTTCTTTGGGACCACGAAAAGGTTTGAATAAAACCCCAAACCTCTTTCTTCGATAGGCACGAGACAACAATTACTAAGGAGGAAAGATCCCAAACGCACCCAAGAAAGGCATCTCTCTTTTCTGGTCTGGTAGACAGATTCGAGAGAAGGAATCTGCCCCTTGGCGGATGAGATTTGAAGCCTATCTTGTATGCCTAAGATACCATCTGCAGGACCCACGGATCCTGTACGTCCTTGAACCAGGCATCTGAAAAAAGAGAGTCTGCCCCCTACATGATCCTATCCCGGATCGGGGGCCGCCCCTTCAAGCTGATTTGTTTTCGTCAGGCTTCTTATTCTGCTTGAATTTATTCCAGGACTGAGCCGGCTTCAAAGTACTCTTGGGTTGCTCGGACTTGGAGGAGGATTGTTTTCGATGGGATTTGTCAGAACAAAAGGATCGACATTTATAAGTCATCCCTTAGACTTGTTCTTGTTATCTTGCAGTAGGAAGGCACCCTTGCCTCTGGTAACCGTAGAAATAATGGAGTCCAGGCCTGGACCAAATAAAATCTCTCCCTTGAAGGGAAGAGAAAGGAGTCTGGACTTAGAAGTCATATTCGCAGACTAAGACTTTAACCAGAGTGCCCGGTGGGCTAGGACTGCAAAGCCAGAGGCCTTTGCATTTAGGCGAATAATTTGCATGTTCGCATCACAGATAAAAGAATTAGCAATTCTCAGAGCTTTAATTCTGTCTTGAATATCCTCAAGGGGAGACTCCACCTCAATGAGTTCCGACAAAGAGTTGCACCAGTAGGTAGCCGCTCCGGCAACCGCAGCAACTGCAGCCGCCGGTTGAAACAAAAAACCCATATGTTGAAACATCTTTCTCAGAAAGGTTTCCATTTTCTTATCCATCGGCTCTCTGAACGAAGAACTATCCTCAAGAGGTATAGTAGTGCGTTTAGCAAGTGTAAAGATATCACCATCCACCTTAGGAATGGAGCCCCACAAATCCAGTTTATAGTCCAGGATCGGGAACAACTTTTTAAAAATAGACAAGGGGGGAAAGGAAGAACCAATTCTGTCCCATTCATTCTTAATAATGTTCGCCATCTTAACCGGCACAGGAAAAGTCAAAGGAACTTTCCTGTCTTCGTAAACTCTGTCTAATTTAGGTATCATAGGTTCTTCAGGCAGTGCGGCCTCTGGAACCTCTAACGTAGACAGAACCTTCTTTAATAAAAACCGCAAGTGATCAATTTTAAATCTAAAGGACGGTTCCTCCACAGCAGGAGGCTTAGACGCTAAGGACTCTGACCCAGAAATTTCACCCTCTGAAGCTAGAGAGGTTAACTCATCATCGGATAACTGGGACATAATAGCTAATTCCGATAAATATTTAGATGACTCCGTGTCAGGAGAGCTATGTTTAACCTTTTCTTGCATTTGTTAGAGTGAGGTAATGCACTGAGGGCCGCAGACACCGCCTTTTGTAACTGCGCGGCAAAGTCCGCAGGAAGAAGGCCCCTCCGGATGAAGGATTAGATGTGCTATGGGGAACTGCATGTGGAGTAGATAATGTAGCAAGGGTAGTAATCTCACGGGACACCAAGTCCTGAGAGGTAGATGACTCAGAGGGACTAAGAGTCTTAGCAGGCTTGTCTCCCTTCTTAGACTTTATAACGGTGTTAAGACTTCTGGAACATAATTGAGGGGGCGGGAAAACCACGGCCTCCTCACAATATAAACAGGTATGATTTAGTACAGAAGGAGTACCTTCTAACATGTCAGAGTCCTCCATAGCTCAAGTTATACCCACAGAAGGACACAAATAAAAATGTTTTTTTTATTATAGAAAACTGGAAGTATTAGGAGCTTTGCAACACTTTAAAAAACAAAAGTGAAACCTGTTTGTTCCAACCAAAACACACAGTCTATCAGCTCAGGAAAAAAATCACACAAAGCAGCATGTAAATAATACACTGATCAATTAACCCCAACTATTCAATAAACCCCCTTCAGAGAATATTAACCCTGGATCTTATCAAGGTATAAAGGAGCCACACTGTGACCTTGTTATAGCATTTTATGCGTAAAAATTGAAACGATCTTACCTACAGGAACCATGCTGTGGAACAGAACACAGCCTCTCAAGTGTGACAGTCTTATAGTAGCGCTCCTGACATGGACTTGAGTGAGAGAAAGCAGGCAATGAAACTCATCAACACTGATTGCTTAGGAGCTATTAGCAGTAGTCTGAAAAACTTTCCCTGCATCTCCAGACTCTAACTTTCATCAATACTCTCACTGAGAGGTTGACATGACTACTTAAAACCAGAAAAGGCAGCAGCATAAATTGTCACCAAGTTTATTTGGCTATACAAAAGCCCACAACGTTTTGGGGTATTACCCCTTAATCGTGTGGATACAGAGTAACACTGAATTTCATCTTTATATAAACAGGTATAATTAGGAAACAATTAGCAAACAGCCATTATTTTAACATATTCACATTTACATCACCATCTAGTGGTCAATCCCTAAAATTACATCTTTATTTCTAAATTCTTTAACAATCGATTCAAAAAGCACAAAGTGCATATTAACTCTGAAAATTGCAAATTTAAAATACAGAAAGCAGTCTATTATAAAGAATAGTCATCATCATTAAATAATCTCATAGAAAAATAGATCAATCCAGGTCTCTATTCATACCCTTGGGTTGTAAAGTTCCTAACGGAAAGATTAAAAAAACCTCTCTCCTTTTTAAGAGATTCTCCCTATTACCACCCCTCCTGGGTCTATGAACCTGCTCAATGATTTGAAACCTAAGTTGTGAAATATGATGTTTTGCTTTAATAAAATGATATGCAACTGGAGCATCTAAATTTCACCTCCTAATACTAGATTTGTGTTCGTTCATTCTTTCACGGGTCTTACGTGTCGTCTCACCCACATAGAGGAGCCGACATGGGCATTTAATGATATAAATAACATATTCACTGTTGCAATTGCAATAGCAATTAATGTCAAACTTTCTTCCTGTATGGGGGTGAAAGAACACAGCACCCTTAATCATGTTACTGCAGCTAAAGCACCCCAAACATTGGTAACATCCTTTATTCGCACTGGTAATATATCTAGTGCCACCAGCTTTAGCTGTCCCAACATCAGTCTTCATCAATTTATCCCTAAAAGAGATGTAATTTTAGGGATTGACCACTAGATGGTGATGTAAATGTGACTAGGTTAAAATAATGGCTGTTTGATAATTGTTTCCTAATTACACCTGTGTATATAAAGATGAAATTCAGTGTTACTCTATATCCACATGATTAAGGGGTAATACCCCGAAACGTTGTGGGCTTTTGTATAGCCAAATAAACTTGTTGACAATTTATGCTGCTGCCTTTTCTGGTTTTATCTATTCCTTGGGGTTGCAGGATCCCTGGCAGCGGGCAGTTGGTACATGTGTGCTGGACTTTCTTTGATTTTGCATGACTACTTAAAACTCCAGTCCTATCTCAAAGGGCAGATACCCATTTTCAGGACTCTCCGAATCTTCTGACACTTCTCTGCCACCTCCTAACGTGACAAAAGGAAAAGAATGATTGGGGTAGTGAGGATGTGGGAGGGATATTCAAGCCTTTGGCTGGGGTGTCTTTGCCTCCTCCTGGTGGCCAGGAGTTGTATTTCCCAACAGAAGGGAATGAAACCGTAGACTCTCCCTATCTTAGGAAGGAAAACATAATTTATGCTTACCTGATAAATTCATTTATTTCATGGTGGTCCATGGTCCATTACTCCGGGTAATTACTCTTCCTTACCACAAGGAGGAGGCAAATATTCCCAAACCCTAAGAGCCCTATAACACCCCTCTATCAGGGTTTTTTCCCTACTTTGTTTGCCATGTGCTGCTGGCAGCCATTTTACTCAACTATCTTGCTGAGTCTGGTGCAGAGTGTGTGATGCTGCTCATTTCCCGCACGCCCTCTTATGGCCAGACTGGTGTAGATCATCTGTGTAAGTCAGGTTGCAGTCTCAGAATTGTGATGTCATGACTTATTATTTAAAGGGCCTCTGTTCAGTATGCTTTGCCCTTGTGTTGTCTCAGACCTATTTGTGAGTTCCAGTTCCTGTGTATTACCTGGCTGTCTGGGGTCCCTCCTGGTTCCTGATCCCTGGCTTGTTCCTGACTCTGCTGTACTCGCTTTGGCTCCTGACTCGGCTCGTCTGACTATTCGCTTTGGCTCCTGACTCGGCTCGTCTGACTACCAGCTCTGGCTTTGACTCTTGGCTTGTTGTTTGACTTGTGGACTTTCTATTATTTTTTTTATTAATAAAGGTGTGATTATTTTTGCACTTCTCATCTCAGTCTAATTCCTGGCACCCTGACATTACGCAAGGGCCATGAATCCTGATGGTGCTAATAATCCACCTTTACCTACCATAATTTTCAGGATGGATGAACAGGATCACCGCTTGGATCAATTTGCACTAGCCCTGCAAACCCTGCTGACTCGCACAGCACATTTGGACCAAAGTGTCCCACTAGTTTCTGCTGCTGCACCTAGTCCTACCAGGAGCATGTCCGGTTCTGCACCTCTACCTCAGCGATATGGAGGCGATCCTATTGAGTGCAGAGGGTTTTTGAACCAGGTGGGCATTTACTTTGAGATGTTACCTCTGGCATGTCCCTCTGACAGAGCTAAGGTGTGATTTCTCATCTCGTTACTCTCCGACACAGCTCTTGCCTGGGCTAATCCCTTGTGAGAGACTAATAAACCTGTGATTTCAAATTACCCTGAATTTGTGGCTTCCTTTTGAAGGGTATTTGATGTTCCGGCTCGCTCCTCCTCTGCTGCTAAACGACTCATGTCCATTCAGCAAGGTACAAGATCTGTTGCTCAGTATGCCATTGAGTTCCGTACGCTTGCCGCAGAGGTAGGTTGGAACAATGAAGCCCTTGTTGCCACCTTCTTTCATGGGCTCTCTAATGCGATTAAAGACGAAGTTGCTGCCTGAGATTTACCAGAAGATCTCGAGGCATTGGTGTCTTTTTTTATCCTAATTGAATCAGACTCAGAGAGAGGCCCTCTTTCAAGGAGTGCTTGCAGAAGCCTCCTGTTCCGTTGTTCCCACCCATGCCTCCCTCTCCTCCCATGCCTCCTGGTCCCTAATCATCAGGTACTGCTGAGCCAATGCAGTTGGGATTCACGCATCTCTCCGTGGTGGAGAGGGCCTTTAGGAGGCGGGAGGGGCTCTGCCTCTATTGTGGGTTACAGGGCCACCTTTTAAAGTCTTGTCCTACGCTGCCGGGAAACGCTCGCACCTAAGGTCCTGTTGGGGGCAGACCTTGGGTGGTTTATCCTCGTCCCCGGAACCGGCCACGGTTGTCCTTTCCTGGGTGGACTCCTCCATAGTCGCCCAGGCTCTTGTTGACTCCGTTGCTGCAGGCTTTTTCATTGACAGTGCTTTTGTATCAAAGCACTCCATTCCTTTTTTGCCTCGATCCATTCCACTTGCTATTGAGGTCATTGATGGCAGGCCCCTTCAGCACTCGTTACTCACGAAACCGCTCCGTTATTCATGGGTGTTGGGGCTCTCCATTTTGAAACCCTCCAGTTCCAGGTGACAAACTCTCTGCATTTTCCAGCTGTTCTGGGTTATCCCTGGCTCCAAAAGCACAATCCCAGTCTCGACTGGCACAGGTCCAAAATTTTGTCATGGTTTCCGCAATGTATTTCCACTTGTCTTTGGAAACCAGTCAAAGTCTTGTGCACTTCTTCGGTATCTCAATTGCCAGAGGAGTACCGAGAGTTCCTAAACATTTTTGACAAGGTGCTTGCCAGTACGTTGCCTCCTCACCGGTCTTGAGCCATAGACCTGCAAACCGGAGCCATTCCTCCTCAGGCCGAGTTTACCCTCTGTCTGTTGCTATGGAGGAGTATGTTGCTGATGCTCTGTTGTGGGGTATCATCTGCAAATCCTGCTCTCCTGTAGGGGCTGGCTTCACTTTGTGAAGAAAAAGGGTTGCGAGTTAAGACCATGCATCGATTATAGTGGTTTTAATCGTCTTACCATTAAGAATGCTTACTTTATTCCGCTCATTACGGAACTTTTTGACCGCCTCAAGGGAGCTACAATCTTTTCTAAACTTGATTTGAGAGGAAAGTACAATCTCGTTAGGATCAAGGAGGCCCACGAATGGAAAACAGCATTTAACACCAGGAGCGGGCATTATGAGTATCTTGTAATGCCCTTTGGCCTATGTAATGCTCCTGCTGTTTTTCAGGAATTTATTAATGATGTCCTATGAGATACGTTGCAACAGTGTGTTGTGGTGTACTTAGACGACATCCTCATACACTCAACTACACTTAAGGCTCATCGTTCTGATGTTACACGGGTTCTTCAGAGACTACGTGACAATGGCCTGTTTTGTAAACTCGAGAAATGTGAGTTCCATCAGACTCAAGTAGCCTTCCTAGGTTATGTTATCTCCGTTGCAGAGTTCTCCATGGATCCTGGAGTTGTCTGCAGTTCTGCAGTGGCCTCGCGCAGTTGGTCTTCAGTCTATTCAACGTTTTTTGGGCTTCGCTAATTACTATAGAAAGTTTATTAAAAACTTTTTTTCCTTGGTCAAACCTATCACAGACATGACCCATAAAGAGAATGATTCCCTCCATTGGTCACCTACTGCCATTAAGGCCTTTGATAGTCTTAAGACTGTCTTTGCTGCCGCTCCAGTTCTGGTCATCCTAACCTTGTCCTGCCTTTCGTTCTTGAGGTCGATGCGTCTGAGACTGGAGTAGGTACCTTCTTATCTCAACATCCTACGCCTGACGGTTCCTTGCATCCGTGCGGTTCCTTCTCTAAGAAATTGTCTCCAGTGGAGTGCAATTATAAAAATTGCGACAGGGAATTACTGTCCATAATTTTGGCACTCAAGGAATGGAGGCATCTTCTTGAGGGTACTAGCATACCAGTGCTCATTCTTACTGACTACAAGAATTTAACTTATCTATCCGAAGCAAAATGTTTGTCGCCCCGACAGGCCAGATGGGCGCTATTTTTGTCTCGGTTTAATTATGTGGTCTCCTACCTGCCTGGTAGTAAGAATGTTAGTGCTGATGCCCTCTCTCGACAAGTTTCGCCTCTGTCCAAGGAGGAGTCTGTACCTACTCCAGTTATATCTCCTGACCATATTTTGGCTACCATACATACTAATTTGACTTCTCCCTTGGGGAGGAGATCGTGGCTGCACAAACCAATGCACCTCCTGAGAAACCTAGTGGTAAGTGTTTTGTTCCTGAGAATCTTTGAACTAAACTTTTGCACACTTATCACTATCCTAAAGCCACAGGTCACCCAGGCAAGAACCAAATGATTTGGCCTGTCACTCGACAATTCTGGTGGCCAGGTCTTCGTTCTGATGTTGCTGCGTATGTTGCCTCCTTCTCAATTTGTGCACAGAATAAGACTCCTCGACGTCTTCCTGTGGGTCTTCTTCAACCTATTGCTAATGGTGAGTGTACTTGGACACATCTTTCCATGGACTTCATTGTCGAGCTCCCATTTTTTATAATTTATTTTATAGGATTTAAAAAAAAAAAAAAAAATAGGATCATACAGCACCAAGATATACAAAAAAGGAAAAAAAAAATTTAGACTTATGATGCATTTACCTTGAAACATTACCACACAACAAAATTATTTATAGCAAGACAAAAAAAAAAGAAAAACAACTTGGTAGCTATGCATATTAATCTTCATCTTTATTGATTCAGTTTTAGGAAAGACAAACTAATAAGAGCATATCTTCTGGGTCATAGAAGAAGAGACAAACATAATCTAATTTTGCATCCCACATAGAAATGAGAAGAAAAGAAACGCCCACCCCCTCGCTGAACTACTCCAATCCAGTAAAAAAGCGTAAACTATAGAATCCACCTATTTCCCCTAATCAGCTCTCCAATCTGGCTCTAACCAGTGCTGAGGCAGTTCTCCCTCAAGTACAAGTGATATCAATGTGGGGAAATTTCTATAGGGTTCTATAAATTGATGTTTCAGGAATATGGGCCAAGCAACCAGGAAATATTTCCGTTAGGCAAAAAAAGCTCTAAAATGTGCATCAGAATTTAATTTGACGTCATGAGATTCAATAACCATTTGCAATTTCAAGTTGGACAATTCACTTATTTTAGTAATCTTAGCAGATTTCCACTCCCGTAATAATTGATTATGAACCGCTAGGAGATTAAAATGTATCAGTAGTCGTTCGCCAGGCGTATCATGGACCGGGAATAAGAAAAAAACTTTGAACATTGTAATACATATTTTATTTTGTAGATGTTTATTTAGCCAGAAATGTACCTTGTTCCAATATTGCATGACTCTAGGACATGACCACATACAATGTATAATATTTGCCATTTGTGCCTGACATTTATGGCAATGACTAGATTGAATGCTTTTAGAAATTTTATATAATCTATATGGGGTAAAATAAGTTATTCAATAGTTTTAATTGTGATTCCCTTCAACTAATGTTAGCCGTCACGGTCACTGATAAACTGATACACTTTGTAATATCCTGTTCTGTTACATTTGGGAAGAACTTTATTAGATTATTTTTAAGATTCTTAAGGTTATTTTGCCCAAGCTTAATCAGCAAATATCCATACCAGTAGGATATTGTTTGTTGACCTGCTCTATATAATTTAATCCCATTAGGGATCTCAGGAGCTCCCCACTCCAGGCTATAAAGTCTAATCATTTGAGCTGTATAGCTCCTGATCTGTAAAAAAAAGCATAAAAAAAACATAAAAATAGTGTACATGCACAATTAAACCGCTGAATATCCCTTTTAGTGATAAATAAAGGGAGATTCTGTAGTAAAAATAAAATCCGTGGAAAAAGAATCATCTTGAGTAGCATTACCTTAGATAGGGACAAATATAATAGTTTCCAACCCCTCATCTCGTTAGTGATATTTCTAAATACATTTCCATAATTAAGGTAATACCATGCATAGGGATTTTTAGAGATTTTGATACCCAGATACTTTACATGTTGTACTTCTTGGAAAGTATGGAGCCTGTTACTTTCTGGAGTCTTGTAAACCTAATTGGTTGAGGGAAAAATGGTGAGAATACTATAAATATAACCAGGACTACTTCCAAAAAATAGACTTTTTGGAAGCAGGGAAGGTGGTCCTTAGAGGGGCGATAAAAGCATACATGATCAGTATTAAAAAAAAAAAGTAAGAGTTGTGAAATTCAACTGGCAAATCAGGTTAATAAATGCACATGGGATGTATCTGAATCTCCCTAACATTTCGAATTGGAATAAGTTTCGCCAGGCTAAGGAGGAAAGAGAACATTTTTTGAAAGAAAAATGGTCAATAGATGACTTAAAAACTAGAGCTTTTTTTCAAGGCTTTCAAGGCACCTCGGCTAAACATCTAGCTAGAATTATTAAGATTAGGAAAAGCAGTAATATGATAGTGAGTATTAAGGTTGGCAATGTCAAACTTGCCACCACCAAGGAGATTCGGGCAGTATTCTATACCTACTATCAAAAAATATATTCTGAAGAAAGTATAGAGAAACAAGAACAGGAGAATTTTTGGCAGAAAATTAGGACCCCTAAAATCAGCAATGAGGAATTTGTGGAGGTTAATCAGCCAATAACATTAGAAGAAGTTAATTCAGCGATAAAAAAAAAGAAACTAAATAAAGCTCCGGGCCCGGATGGGCTAACCACAGAATTTTACAAAATATTAAACAAAGACTTACATGGCACTTTATTGAAAATATTTAATCAATATTTATGTGAGAATATCAAAATCCCTGTATTTTGCGGAATCCACTATAACACTCATTAATAAAAAAGGTAAAGACCCAGAAGATATGGGGGCTTACCACCAGATATCGCTACTTAACAACGATTATAAATTAATTATGTCAATTCTAACGAAAAGGATTAAAAAGTAATTGGCCCAATTATTCATCCTGATCAAACGAGGTTCATGCCAGGAAAGGAATGTTGTTCGTAATATTAGAAAGGTTCTGTTAACTATAGATACTCATTACAAAAAAATCAAACAAAATAGTCCGCCTAGAAATGATCTTGCGCTCTTAACATTAGATGCAGCTAAGGCCTTTGACTCAATTATTTGGGACCATCTTTTGCTGGCTTTGAGAAGTTTTGGTTTTGAGGGGAATATAATTAAATTTCTAATTGATAGATGTAAAAATTCAAGATCACGCCTACTAGTTAATGGGGACCTCTCACAGTGTATAAGACTTTAGAAAGGTACACAACAGGGGTGTCCCCTATCTCCACTCCTGTTTAATATCTCTCTTGAGCCTCTCGCAATCTGGTTTTGACAAGAGTTACCCGGAATGACACTAGGCAAACAGAAAATTACTTTATCACTATATGCAGACGATCTTATATTACATTGTTGAGCTCCCTGTTTCCAATGGAAATACTGTTATCCTAATGGTGGTTGACCATTTTTCTAAAAAGAAAATTTATGCTTACCTGATAAATGTATTTCTTTTTTGACACGATGAGTCCACAGATCATCTTAATTACTAATGGGATATTCATCTCCTGGTCAGCAGGAGGAGGCAAAGAGCACCACAGCAGAGCTGTTAAATAGCTCCTCCCTTCCCTCCCGTTCCAGTCATTCGACCAAAGTTAGGAAGAGAAAGGAAAAGCCAAGGTGCAGAGTTGTCTTAAGTTTACAATAACCCACAACCTGTCTAAAAGCACAGGGCAGGCCGTGGACTCATTGTGTCAAAAAAGAAATACATTTATCAGGTAAGCATAAATTTTCTTTTCTTTTTTAAGACACGATGAGCCCACGGATCATCTTAATTACTAATGGGATTCAATACCCAAGCTAGAGTACAAAGATGATACGGGAGGGACAAGACAGGGAACCTAAACGGAAGGCACCACTGCTTGAAGAACCCTTTCTCCCAAAAGCGGCCTCAGCCGAGACAAAAGTGTCAAACTTGTAAAACTTTGAAAAAGTGTGAAGAGAGGAGCAAGTTGCAGCCTTGCAAATCTGTCCACAAAAGCTTTCATTTATGAACGCCCATGAGGAAGTAACAACCCTTATGGAATGAGCCGTAACTCTCTCTGGAGGCTGCTGCCAAGCAGTCTCATATGCAAAACGTAAGATACTCTACAGCCAAAAAGAAAAAGAAGTAGCCATAGCTTTCTGTCCCTTGTGTTTTCCTGAGAAAACCACAAACAAAAGAGACTGACAACAGTCCTTAGTCGCCTGTAGGAAAAACTGTAAAGCACGGACCACGTCCAAATTGAACAGAAGTCTTTCCTTCAGAGAAAAAGGATTAGGACACAAGAAAAGAACAACAATCTCCTGATTAATGTTTCAATCCGAAACAACCTTAGGAATAAATCCTAATTTAGTACATAAAACTACCTTATCTCAATGGAAATAAGATAAGGAGACTCATACTGAAATGCCGAGAGCTCTGACACTCTCCGAGCAGAAGAAATAGCAACAAGAAATAAAACTTTCAAAGATAACAACTCTAAAGGAAAGAATATGCTCAAACGGAGCCCTTTGAAGAACTCTGAAAACTAAATTCAGACTCCATGGAGGAGTAACTGGTATGAACACAGGCCTGATCCTGACCAAGGCCTGAAAAAATGATTGTACATCTGGAACATCTACCAGATGTTTGTGTAACAAAATAGAGAAAGACAGAGTTTTACCCATTAGGGAACTTGACGATAAACCTTCCCCCCCCCCCTTGGAGAAAGACAAAATTCTAGAAATCCTAACTCTACTTCATGAGTAGCCCTTGGATTCAGACTAAGAAAGACATTTACGCCATATCTTATAGAAAATCTTTCTAGTTACAGGCTTACAAGCCTAAATCATGGTCTCTATGACCGAGTCAGAAAACCCCCGCTTGGACAAAAATATGCGTTCAATCTCCAAGCAGTCAGCTTCAGAAAAACTAGATGTGGATGAAGGAAGGGCCCTTGAATAGAAGGTCCTTCTTCAATGGAAGTCTCCAAGGTGGCAGCGATGACATGTCCACCAAAACTATATACCAAATTCTGTGAGGCCAAGCCAGAGCAAAGAAAATGCAGACACCCTCTACTGTTTGATTTGAGCAATGACCCAAGGAAGACGCGCAAACGGAGAAAACAAGGTATGCTAGACTAAAACGGTGTAAGGAACCGCCAGAGCATCTATCAGTTCTGCCTGGGCGTCCCTGACCCTCAACCGGTATCTCGGGAGCTTGGTATACTGTCAAGACGCTATGAGACCTAACTCTGGTTGACCCCATTTGAGAATCAGGCTGGAGGACACTTCCAGATGGAGTACCCACTCCCCCAGATGAAAGGTCTGCCTGCTCAGAAGCCCGCCTCCCAGATGTCCACCCCTGGGATGTGGATCTCTGACAGATAGCAAGAATAGGCATCCACCCACTGAATTATCTTGGTTACCTCGGTCATCGCTAAGGATGTCCGACCAGAAGCTGATAAACTGGACCGAGACTTACTGATGCCCGGCCAGAAGAGCATTGAAGATTGCTCTCAGTTCCAGGATGTTTATAGGAAGAACAGACTCAAACTGAGTCCAAACTCTCTTAGCCTTTCGGGAACCCCAGACAGCTCCCCACCCTAGAAGGTTAGCGTCTGTTGTCACCATCCCCCAAGACTGTCTGCAAAGGCAGGATCTTTGGGAAAGATGATTCAGAAACAATCGCAGTTGAAGTGAGTCCCTCGTCTCCTGCTCCAGGGTTATTCAAGGAGACAAGTCCGCCTAATCTCCGTTCCATTACCTGAGCAAGCTTAACTGAGGTCTGAGGTGGAACTGAGCTTTGATTTCCTGACTTCTGTCAGAAAAATCTATACAGGTATGGAAACTATTATAGTTCCCAAGAAAATCACCCTTGTGTTTGGGACTAAGGAACTCTATTCCAAATTTACCTCCATGAGTTCTCAGAAAAGATAACACCATGTCGGTATGGGATCTTACTTGTTGAGAAGATGGCGCCTGGACTAGAATATCATCCAGATAAGATGCCACCCAATGCCCCGTGGCCATAGTACCGCCAGTGGAGACCCCAGAACCTTCATGCAGATTCTAGGAGCCGTGGCCAGAGGAAGGACCATAAACTGGAAGTGTTTGTCTAAAAAGGCAAACCTGATGAACTTATGATGATCCCTGTGGACAGGAACATGTAGATCTGCATCCTGGAAATCCACTGTCGTCATAAATTGACCCTACTGGACCAATGGAAGAGTGGAACGAAAAGTTTCCATCTTGAATGACGGAACCCTGAGAAATCTGCTTAGACTCTTGAGTTCTAAAATTGGTCTGAAGGTTCCCTCTGAGAACCACAAACAGATAATGATCACAAAACCAAACTGGATTGAAAAGGAGAACCTGCTCCCTTACGGTTCGGGTGCACCCTTCCTCATGTTGTGTCAGCGGCAAACTTCCTAAACTGACTTCCCCCATTCTAAGTCTGATAGGGTCTCCGTGCTTAGTAGGAGGAGTAAAGATTTTTCCCGGAAATCTCTAGAGAAATCACATCTCTTATTTCCTAGTCACTATACTACATTAAGGGAACCTACTCATTAAGGGTCCTTCACATATTCCTGTGAAAGGGGAGTCTGTCCCTAGAGAGTATGTCGCCGCACTGGAAATGGAAGTCACACCAACCGCAGGTTGACAATGTAGACCTTCTAACTATTAATCATAGGGTCCTTCATCTGCAAAAAGTGTTTATGTTATAAGACTCTAGACCAACGTTGAGATTCCCATTTCCCTTGGTTATCTCCTTCCTGCTAAGAAAGAGAGAAAAACAGGGAGAAAAAGACCCTATAGCCCTATCTGGTACTTCCACCATTAAGGGTCCATCATAATACTAGAATAACCTACTGGTGTCAGAGGCAACAAGAGTAGTTAAAATCTCCTCCAGGAGCTCTTGTACATCCGAGACTGCAAATTCCTTGTCCGAAATATCTTCCTCCTTAGTTACAGGGAAGAAACATTTAAAATAACCACAACTGAGGCAACCACACTATTCTGAGTGAATAAAACCTCATGCACATTTTTTTTTTTTTTAAATCAAAGTTTTTTATTGAGGTATTTCGGATAATAACATACACTTTGTTTTATAATACTTATAAAATGCAAATAATAGATGTTCGAAACTACCATTGTAGACATAAAGCAAATTAGAATTAAACATATTTTCTACTAAAAAAGATTACCTATTTGACAAAACTGAAGGCAACATATATACGAAACTTATAAAATATAGCAAATAGCTTTGTCTCTAATACCAATGTCAAACTTCAAAGTGTAAAAATAATAATTTGATACCTCCTTTTAATATATATAATAGCTTAATACTGGTACCTCTAGTACATGGATTGCTGCCTATTAGAATGATACTTTATAATGACCCTTGTAATCCATAACAGACTCATGTTTATAAGAGGACGCAGATTTTTATATCCTTGTATGTATAGGTGCAAAGTAGCGGATTAATACCGCTCAGGAATTCACCATATTGGTTGAATGATAATATAGTATAAAGATATAGTATTAAAGAAATATCATGAGCCATAAGTCTGGAGTCCCCACAAACAAATTCTTCATTACTGCTAGAGAGCATTTAAAGAGGGTGGGCTCTAAAAAAAGAAATAAAATAATTTAAAAAAAAATGTAGACTGTACTTGAAAAATCGAGGGCGTAGTTTTAAAATAAAATCGCCATAATGGGTTTACAGAGTTCTGACGCTGCCATGACATATGTATCCTTATGAGGCTATGCATTGCGATAATATGTAATGTGTATATGAGAGTAAAAGTGGTTAATATATATCCTCCTTCCTTATGGTTAATGAACCACCTCAGCTATGTAAGAGGGCAGCGAAATATAATTAATTCCTTTAGAGCTAGCTTAGATACCTATACAGAGCATTTGGAGATCTGCTTCTGCTTACCTCACCTCCCCTCTGCCATAGCCGAGGCCACCTTTCCAAGTACATATCTAATTATCTTATGCAGACCTAGAAGCTGGGTTATGCAAACATATACATGTAGAGTATTCCAACACACTTATCTGTAAACTAACATATAACAGTGAACATCTAATAAGTTAGAGCTAGAGCCGCCCAGAGGGGAAAGAAGGGAGGCATCATATAGGCAGTTACCAAGTGACTTATGAGGCAAGATATAAATGTGACCCCCTCTGACTGCAAGAAGCATAAAAACACACTGCAATATGTAATATAAATAAAGTCTCATCTCAGACTGTTAGTAGTCGTCATCCACTTTGTGTGATTAATATTTGCCTCTATGCTGGGGTTCAAAGTCCCTTTACATCTCTATCCTATCCCTCTTGCAGGTATGATAAAGTTAATGTTCCTCTGGCATGCCGAATCTTCATTGATAGAGACTCCCGGCGTGATCACAACAGTAGATGCCTTAGGCAAGATTTCCCCAGGATAGTCAGGTGCTGTCAGTGTGGGATCTGTGTATCGGGACTGGAGAGACTTGGTATATCCTGAAACAGCTTGTACAGATCTCCGCGACAAACCTTTCCGTGCTCTTTGGTTTGTGGCCTACACCAGACCCCCCTTTGACCGGCCGCGTCTCCAGGGAGCCCAGCACTGACCTCTCTTCCACTAACAGGAACCCCATGGTAGTGCACTTACATGGAACCGCTTTTTCTGGGGCAATATTTGAAAGGGTCCGTCCTTCTATGACAGGCAATACAATTGTGTCGGCAATCTCTCCTAGGCAAACAGGATTTCCCTCCTGACTCCCGTCCAGCGTGACCAGGAGATGTGTTGATGCCATACAAGGGCTTGGAGATGTGAGCTCGTCCCTCTGCTCCGCTCTCAGATACATCTTAAGGGATGCGTGCTGGGTCTCCAGCTTGTAAGTCAGCTGCTGTAGGACTATAACTTCAGTCTCCATTTTATATCTGTGTAGCATAGGAACCAGCCCGTCTCTACTGACACCCTCCTCTAAGTTCAGTCAAGTGGAGACTCCAAGAAGATTAACAATATTTTTGTTGCTTCACCCGGCAGCTGCCTAGCCGGGGGGGGGGGGGGTGGAAATAAGTCGTAGGCCGCAGCCTTAGATGTAGCTTATTTCAGATCTTCTCGTTGTGAAAACGCAAATGTGATGGGACAATCTTGTTCCAGACCAGTTTAGTAGCAAAATAATACAGTTAAAATAATCCCTAGATTATTTAGAATAAAAGCAGAGCAACCAGTTTTCACATCTAGCCATGGCTGCGGCTTAGACACGCCCCCACCTCATGCACATTTTAATCCAACAATGCATTAAAAACAGGGCAACTCTATGTGGGCTATAAATCTTTTTGGAACACCTTAGGATAAATATATCGTATATTGGACCATTGTCACTAGGCCCTTAAGCAGTATGCGCCTAGACGAAGTAGGTTTAGAACAAGTCTATCCTTATCTCAGAGACTTCTCAATAAATGAGAACAGAAGTGGATTGGTAGAACCACCTTGAAATTCAAGCCTTATTCTTCAACCAAATTGGCACATAAAAACGTTACTGTCTCTTTAAATTTTAAAAGTAACTTTTTATTACTGTGTGCAGAGATAGGCTAAAATTAGCATACAAATATTGTAGAATTTATTATAAACTCTACTTCCTTGCTCGCGGATATCGCCATGACATTAAAAAAGTGATGTCTTGTGCAGCAATTCCAGAAGGAAATGGCAAGGAACTACAGGGCACTGCATGTGTGTTAGCAAATTTACTGTATTAACAACATTTCCTCAAGCGATTTCCCTACAGCATGGGAAAAAACAGACAATACAACAACAAAATTTATGTAAGAACTTACCTGATAAATTCATTTCTTTCATATTAGCAAGAGTCCATGAGCTAGTGACGTATGGGATATACATTCCTACCAGGAGGGGCAAAGTTTCCCAAACCTCAAAATGCCTATAAATACACCCCTCACCACACCCACAATTCAGTTTAACGAATAGCCAAGAAGTGGGGTGACAAAAAAGTGCGAAAGCATATAAAATAAGGAATTGGAATAATTGTGCTTTATACAAAATCATAACCACCACAAAAAAAGGGCGGGCCTCATGGACTCTTGCTAATATGAAAGAAATGAATTTATCAGGTAAGTTCTTACATAAATTATGTTTTCTTTCATGTAATTAGCAAGAGTCCATGAGCTAGTGACGTATGGGATAATGATTACCCAAGATGTGGATCTTTCCACACAAGAGTCACTATAGAGAGGGAGGGATAAAATAAAGACAGCCAATTCCTGCTGAAAATAATCCACACCCAAAATAAAGTTTAACGAAAAACATAAGCAGAAGATTCAAACTGAAACCGCTGCCTGAAGTACTTTTCTACCAAAAACTGCTTCAGAAGAAGAAAATACATCAAAATGGTAGAATTTAGTAAAAGTATGCAAAGAGGACCAAGTTGCTGCTTTGCAAATCTGATCAACCGAAGCTTCATTCCTAAATGCCCAGGAAGTAGAAACTGACCTAGTAGAATGAGCTGTAATTCTCTGAGGCGGAGTTTTACCTGACTCAACATAGGCAAGATGAATTAAAGATTTCAACCAAGATGCCAAAGAAATGGCAGAAGCTTTCTGGCCTTTTCTAGAACCGGAAAAGATAACAAATAGACTAGAAGTCTTTCTGAAAGATTTAGTAGCTTCAACATAATATTTCAAAGCTCTAACAACATCCAAAGAATGCAACGATTTTTCCTTAGAATTCTTAGGATTAGGACATAATGAAGGAACCACAATTTCTCTACTAATGTTGTTGGAATTCACAACTTTAGGTAAAAATTCAAAAGAAGTTCGCAACACCGCCTTATCCTGATGAAAAATCAGAAAAGGAGACTCACAAGAAAGAGCAGATAATTCAGAAACTCTTCTGGCAGAAGAGATGGCCAAAAGGAACAAAACTTTCCAAGAAAGTAATTTAATGTCCAATGAATGCATAGGTTCAAACGGAGGAGCTTGAAGAGCCCCCAGAACCAGATTCAAACTCCAAGGAGGAGAAATTGACTTAATGACAGGTTTTATACGAACCAAAGCTTGTACAAAACAATGAATATCAGGAAGAATAGCAATATTTCTGTGAAAAAGAACAGAAAGAGCAGAGATTTGTCCTTTCAAGGAACTTGCGGACAAACCTTTATCTAAACCATCCTGAAGAAACTGTAAAATTCTCGGAATTCTAAAAGAATGCCAAGAAAAATGATGAGAAATACACCAAGAAATATAAGTCTTCCAGACTCTATAATATATCTCTCTAGATACAGATTTACGAGCCTGTAACATAGTATTAATCACAGCGTCAGAGAAACCTCTTTGACGAAGAATCAAGCGTTCAATCTCCATACCTTTAAATTTAAGGATTTCAGATCCTGATGGAAAAAAGGACCTTGTGACAGAAGGTCTGGTCTTAACGGAAGAGTCCACGGTTGGCAAGAGGCCATCCGGACAAGATCCGCATACCAAAACCTGTGAGGCCATGCCGGAGCTACCAGCAGAACAAACGAGCATTCCTTCAGAATCTTGGAGATTACTCTTGGAAGAAGAACTAGAGGCGGAAAGATATAGGCAGGATGATACTTCCAAGGAAGTGATAATGCATCCACTGCCTCCGCCTGAGGATCCCGGGATCTGGACAGATACCTGGGAAGTTTCTTGTTTAGATGGGACGCCATCAAATCTATTTCTGGAAATTCCCACATTTGAACGATCTGAAGAAACACCTCTGGGTGAAGAGACCATTCGCCCGGATGCAACGTTTGGCGACTGAGATAATCCGCTTCCCAATTGTCTACACCTGGGATATGAACCGCAGAGATTAGACAGGAGCTGGATTCCGCCCAAACCAAAATTCGAGATACTTCTTTCATAGCCAGAGGACTGTGAGTTCCTCCTTGATGATTGATGTATGCCACAGTTGTGACATTGTCTGTCTGAAAACAAATGAACGATTCTCTCTTCAGAAGAGGCCAAAACTGAAGAGCTCTGAAAATTGCACGGAGTTCCAAAATATTGATCGGTAATCTCACCTCCTGAGATTCCCAAACTCCTTGTGCCGTCAGAGATCCCCACACAGCTCCCCAACCTGTGAGACTTGCATCTGTTGAAATTACAGTCCAGGTCGGAAGCACAAAAGAAGCCCCCTGAATTAAACGATGGTGATCTGTCCACCACGTTAGAGAGTGTCGAACAATCGGTTTTAAAGATATTAATTGAGATATCTTTGTGTAATCCTTGCACCATTGATTCAGCATACAAAGCTGAAGAGGTCGCATGTGAAAACGAGCAAAGGGGATCGCGTCCGATGCAGCAGTCATAAGACCTAGAATTTCCATGCATAAGGCTACCGAAGGGAATGATTGTGACTGAAGGTTTCGACAAGCTGCCATCAGTTTTAGACGCCTCTTGTCTGTTAAAGACAGAGTCATGGACACTGAATCTATTTGGAAACCCAGAAAGGTTACCCTTGTCTGAGGAATCAATGAACTTTTTGGTAAATTGATCCTCCAACCATGATCTTGAAGAAACAACACAAGTTGATTTGTATGAAATTCTGCTAAATGTAAAGACTGAGCAAGTACCAAGATATCGTCCAAATAAGGAAATACCACAATACCCTGTTCTCTGATTACAGACAGAAGGGCACCGAGAACCTTTGTAAAAATTCTTGGAGCTGTAGCAAGGCCAAACGGCAGAGCCACAAACTGGTAATGCTTATCCAGAAAAGAGAATCTCAGGAACCGATAATGATCCGGATGAATCGGAATATGCAGATATGCATCCTGTAAATCTATTGTGGACATATAATTCCCTTGCTGAACAAAAGGCAAGATAGTCCTTACAGTTACCATCTTGAACGTTGGTATCCTTACATAACGATTCAATATTTTTAGATCCAGAACTGGTCTGAAGGAATTCTCCTTCTTTGGTACAATGAAGAGATTTGAATAAAACCCCATCCCCTGTTCCTGAACTGGAACTGGCATAATTACTCCAGTCAACTCTAGATCTGAAACACAATTCAGAAATGCTTGAGCTTTTACTGGATTTACTGGGACACGGGAAAGAAAAAATCTCTTTGCAGGAGGTCTCATCTTGAAACCAATTCTGTACCCTTCTGAAACAATGTTCTGAATCCAAAGATTGTGAACAGAATTGATCCAAATTTCTTTGAAAAAACGTAACCTGCCCCCTACCAGCTGAGCTGGAATGAGGGCCGCACCTTCATGTGGACTTAGAAGCAGGCTTTGCCTTTCTGGCTGGCTTGGATTTATTCCAGATTGGAGATGGTTTCCAAACTGAAACTGCTCCTGAGGATGAAGGATCAGGTTTTTGTTCTTTGTTGAAACGAAAGGAACGAAAACGATTATTAGCTCTGTTTTTACCCTTAGATTTTTTATCCTGTGGTAAAAAGGTTCCTTTCCCACCAGTAACAGTTGAAATAATAGAATCCAACTGAGAACCAAATAATTTGTTAGCCTGGAAAGAAATGGAAAGTAGAGTTGATTTAGAAGCCATATCAGCATTCCAAGTCTTAAGCCATAAAGCTCTTCTAGCTAAAATAGCTAGAGACATAAACCTGACATCAACTCTGATAATATCAAAGATGGCATCACAGATAAAATTATTAGCATGCTGAAGAAGAATAATAATATCATGAGAATCATGATGTGTTACTTGTTGCGCTAAGGTTTCCAACCAAAAAGTTGAAGCTGCAGCAACATCAGCCAAAGATATAGCAGGTCTAAGAAGATTACCTGAACACAGATAAGCTTTTCTTAGAAAGGATTCAATTTTCCTATCTAAAGGATCCTTAAACGAAGTACCATCTGACGTAGGAATAGTAGTACGTTTAGCAAGGGTAGAAATAGCCCCATCAACTTTAGGGATTTTGTCCCAAAATTCTAATCTGTCAGATGGCACAGGATATAATTGCTTAAAACGTTTAGAAGGAGTAAATGAATTACCCAATTTATCCCATTCTTTGGAAATTACTGCAGAAATAGCATTAGGAACAGGAAAAACTTCTGGAATAACCACAGGAGATTTAAATACCTTATCCAAACGTTTAGAATTAGTATCAAGAGGACCAGAATCCTCTATTTCTAAAGCAATTAGAACTTCTTTAAGTAAAGAACGAATAAATTCCATTTTAAATAAATATGAAGATTTATCAGCATCAACCTCTGAGACAGAATCCTCTGAACCAGAAGAGTCATCAGAATCAGAATGATGATGTTCATTTAAAAATTCATCTGTAGGGAGAGAAGTTTTAAAAGATTTTTTACGTTTACTAGAAGGAGAAATAACAGACATAGCCTTCTTTATGGATTCAGAAACAAAATCTCTTATGTTATCAGGAACATTCTGCACCTTAGATGTTGAAGGAACTGCAACAGGCAATGGTACTTTACTAAAGGAAATATTATCTGCTTTAACAAGTTTGTCATGACAATCAATACAAACAACAGCTGGAGGAATAGCTACCAAAAGTTTACAGCAGATACACTTAGCTTTGGTAGATCCAGCACTAGACAGCGATTTTCCTGTAGTATCTTCTGACTCAGATGCAACGTGAGACATCTTGCAATATGTAAGAGAAAAAACAACAACATATAAAGCAAAATTGATCAAATTCCTTAAATGACAGTTTCAGGAATGGGAAAAAATGCCAAAGAACAAGCTTCTAGCAACCAGAAGCAATGAAAAATGAGACTTAAATAATGTGGAGACAAAAGCGACGCCCATATTTTTTAGCGCCAAATAAGACGCCCACATTATTTGTCGCCAAAAATGACGCCACATCCGGAACGCCGACATTTTTGGCGCAAAATAACGTCAAAAAATGACGCAACTTCCGGCGACACGTATGACGCCGGAAACGGAAAATAATTTTTGCGCCAAAAAAGTCCGCGCCAAGAATGACGCAATAAAATGAAGCATTTTCAGCCCCCGCGAGCCTAACAGCCCACAGGGAAAAAAGTCAAATTTTTGAAGGTAAGAAAAAATGATTAAATCAAATGCATTATCCCAAATATGAAACTGACTGTCTGAAAAATAAGGAAAGTTGAACATTCTGAGTCAAGGCAAATAAATGTTTGAATACATATATTTAGAACTTTATAAACAAAGTGCCCAACCATAGCTTAGAGTGTCACAGAAAATAAGATTTACTTACCCCAGGACACTCATCTACATGTTTGTAGAAAGCCAAACCAGTACTGAAACGAGAATCAGCAGAGGTAATGGTATATATAAGAGTATATCGTCGATCTGAAAAGGGAGGTAAGAGATGAATCTCTACGACCGATAACAGAGAACCTATGAAATAGACCCCGTAGAAGGAGATCACTGCATTCAAATAGGCAATACTCTCCTCACATCCCTCTGACATTCACTGCACGCTGAGAGGAAAACCGGGCTCCAACTTGCTGCGGAGCGCATATCAACGTAGAATCTAGCACAAACTTACTTCACCACCTCCATCGGAGGCAAAGTTTGTAAAAACTGAATTGTGGGTGTGGTGAGGGGTGTATTTATAGGCATTTTGAGGTTTGGGAAACTTTGCCCCTCCTGGTAGGAATGTATATCCCATACGTCACTAGCTCATGGACTCTTGCTAATTACATGAAAGAAAGATATCGCTTAAAAGATCCTATGAAAGCGATGTATGGAGAAGAACTCCAAATTAAGTTTGTAAGGAAGCGCAGGGCACTGCATGTGTGGGCTATAAATTTTTTGTACATTTGCGAGAATTTTTTTTATTCCTCTTGAAATAAATCTCCCACAACATAGGGAACAGATAAAAACAGGATTAATCAATTAAATTTGAAAAAGTAACTCCTTTATTTAAGTGGCAGCTCTTTCACAACATAGGGGACAGAGACAAAATGAAAAAAGGGACACTGAACCCAAATTTTTTCTTTCGTGATTCAGATAGAGCATGACATTTTAAGCAACTTTCTAATTTACTCCTATTATCAAATTTTCTTCATTCTCTTGGTATCTTTATTTGAAATGCAAGAATGTAAGTTTAGATGCCGGCCCATTTTTGGTGAACAACCTGGGTTGTTCTTGCTGATTGGTGGATAAATTCATCCACCAATAAAAAAAGTGCTGTCCAGAGTTCTAAAACAATAAAATAGCTTAGATGCCTTCTTTTTCAAATAAAGATAGCAAGAGAACGAAGACAAATTGATAATAGGAGTAAATTAGAAAGTTGCTTAAAATTGCATGCTCTATCTGAATCACGAAAGAAAAAAATTGGGTTCAGTGTCCCTTTAATCCAATAACAAACCTAACTTTATTGAACACATAAAGTTCGTTACTGTCCCTTTAAAAGTTAAAGAGTAACTTCTACCCTATTGTCTCTTTACATGTAGTTTAAAAGCATGATTTCTTATTCTGAGTTAAGCAGAAAAATGGATGGATCGGTATACAAGGGATCGATGTAAAAATTGCTGTCTCAGCAAATCCCCTCTACACCTCAGTGTAACGCAGCTGAGATGCTGTCAGCCCATCCGCACCAAATTCTGCTGAAACAGAAGTGCTAAAATCTTAAACAAAACAGTCTCTGTCCTCTCCGTAGAACCGGAAAAAGAAGAACAGCTGCGCAACTAAAATGGTGGCACATAAGTACCGCCCATCGTGGGCGTAACAGTAACCCTCTGTCGCCATTACCAGATTCATAATAATTGCGTAGATCGTTATTATTAAATACAAAAATCCCCTACGCACTGAGCCTGCTCTAATGCTCATGCAGCAGCGATCAACATGTAATCTCCCGATCGGTTAAAATTATGTTATGAAACCACCGGTAGATGAGGGACAAGTCGCCTTTTCAGCCCCAGTGCCTGTTTCTAAGATTGCGTAGTATCTCCTAACACAATAGGAGAATCTATGTTAATGAGGCTTAAAAGAATAATAAAGCCTAAAACTGTCAAAGTGACCCCTAAAACAATAGGAGTATTTATTCCTGAATGCTAATGAGGCTTTGGAATAAAATGATACAGTGTCCAAACTTTTATCTGAGATTCCCATCCCCAGACAAAAAACATAATTTATGTAAGAACTTACCTGATAAATTCATTTCTTTCATATTAGCAAGAGTCCATGAGCTAGTGACGTATGGGATATACATTCCTACCAGGAGGGGCAAAGTTTCCCAAACCTCAAAATGCGTATAAATACACCCCTCACCACACCCACAATTCAGTTTAACGAATAGCCAAGAAGTGGGGTGATAAAAAAGTGCAAAAGCATATAAAATAAGGAATTGGAATAATTGTGCTTTATACAAAAATCATAACCACCACAAAAAAAGGGCGGGCCTCATGGACTCTTGCTAATATGAAAGAAATTAATTTATCAGGTAAGTTCTTACATAAATTATGTTTTCTTTCATGTAATTAGCAAGAGTCCATGAGCTAGTGACGTATGGGATAATGATTACCCAAGATGTGGATCTTTCCACACAAGAGTCACTAGAGAGGGAGGGATAAAATAAAGACAGCCAATTCCTGCTGAAAATAATCCACACCCAAAATAAAGTTTAATGAAAAACATAAGCAGAAGATTCAAACTGAAACCGCTGCCTGAAGTACTTTTCTACCAAAAACTGCTTCAGAAGAAGAAAATACATCAAAATGGTAGAATTTAGTAAAAGTATGCAAAGAGGACCAAGTTGCTGCTTTGCAAATCTGATCAATCGAAGCTTCATTCCTAAACGCCCAGGAAGTAGAAACTGACCTAGTAGAATGAGCTGTAATCCTCTGAGGCGGAGTTTTACCCGACTCAACATAGGCAACATGAATTAAAGATTTCAACCAAGATGCCAAAGAAATGGCAGAAGCTTTCTGGCCTTTTCTAGAACCGGAAAAGATAACAAATAGACTAGAAGTCTTACGGAAAGACTTAGCAGCTTCAACATAATATTTCAAAGCTCTAACAACATCCAAAGAATGCAACGATTTCTCCTTAGAATTCTTAGGATTAGGACATAATGAAGGAACCACAATTTCTCTACTAATGTTGTTGGAATTCACAACTTTAGGTAAAAAATCAAAAGAAGTTCGCAACACCGCCTTATCCTGATGAAAAATCAGAAAAGGAGACTCACAAGAAAGAGCAGATAATTCAGAAACTCTTCTGGCAGAAGAGATTGCCAAAAGGAACAAAACTTTCCAAGAAAGTAATTTAATGTCCAATGAATGCATAGGTTCAAACGGAGGAGCTTGAAGAGCCCCTAGAACCAAATTCAAACTCCAAGGAGGAGAAATTGACTTAATGACAGGTTTTATACGAACCAAAGCTTGTACAAAACAATGAATATCAGGAAGAATAGCAATCTTTCTGTGAAAAAGAACAGAAAGAGCAGAGATTTGACCTTTCAAGGAACTTGCGGACAAACCCTTATCTAAACCATCCTGAAGAAACTGTAAAATTCTCGGTATTCTAAAAGAATGCCAAGAAAAATGATGAGAAAGACACCAAGAAATATAAGTCTTCCAGACTCTATAATATATCTCTCTAGATACAGATTTACGCGCCTGTAACATAGTATTAATCACAGAGTCAGAGAAACCTCTTTGACCAAGAATCAAGCGTTCAATCTCCATACCTTTAAATTTAAGGATTTCAGATCCTGATGGAAAAAAGGACCTTGCGACAGAAGGTCTGGTCTTAACGGAAGAGTCCACGGTTGGCAAGAGGCCATCCGGACCAGATCCGCATACCAAAACCTGTGAGGCCATGCCGGAGCTACCAGCAGAACAAACAAGCATTCCTTCAGAATCTTGGAGATTACTCTTGGAAGAAGAACTAGAGGCGGAAAGATATAGGCAGGATGATACTTCCAAGGAAGTGATAATGCATCCACTGCCTCCGCCTGAGGATCTCGGGATCTGGACAGATACCTGGGAAGTTTCTTGTTTAGATGAGACGCCATCAGATCTATTTCTGGAAGTTCCCACATTTGAACAATCTGAAGAAATACCTCTGGGTGAAGAGACCATTCGCCCGGATGCAACGTTTGGCGACTGAGATAATCCGCTTCCCAATTGTCTATACCTGGGATATGAACCGCAGAGATTAGACAGGAGCTGGATTCCGCCCAAACCAGAATTCGAGATACTTCTTTCATAGCTAGAGGACTGTGAGTCCCTCCTTGATGATTGATGTATGCCACAGTTGTGACATTGTCTGTCTGAAAACAAATGAACGATTCTCTCTTCAGAAGAGGCCAAAACTGAAGAGCTCTGAAAATTGCATGGAGTTCTAAAATATTGATCGGTAATCTCACCTCCTGAGATTCCCAAACTCCTTGTGCCGTCAGAGATCCCCACACAGCTCCCCAACCCGTGAGACTTGCATCTGTTGAAATTACAGTCCAGGTCGGAAGCACAAAAGAAGCCCCCTGAATTAAACGATGGTGATCTGTCCACCACGTTAGAGAGTGTCGTACAATCGGTTTAAAAGATATTATTTGAGATATCTTTGTGTAATCCTTGCACCATTGATTCAGCATACAGAGCTGAAGAGGTCGCATGTGAAAACGAGCAAAGGGGATCGCGTCCGATGCAGCAGTCATAAGACCTAGAATTTCCATGCATAAGGCTACCGAAGGGAATGATTGTGACTGAAGGTTTCAACAAGCTGAAATCAATTTTAGACGTCTCTTGTCTGTTAAAGACAGAGTCATGGACACTGAATCTATCTGGAAACCCAGAAAGGTCACCCTTGTCTGAGGAATCAATGAACTTTTTGGTAAATTGATCCTCCAACCATGATCTTGAAGAAACAACACAAGTCGATTCGTATGAGATTCTGCTAAATGTAAAGACTGAGCAAGTACCAAGATATCGTCCAAATAAGGAAATACCACAATACCCTGTTCTCTGATTACAGACAGAAGGGCACCGAGAACCTTTGTAAAAATTCTTGGAGCTGTAGCTAGGCCAAACGGCAGAGCCACAAACTGGTAATGCTTGTCCAGATAAGAGAATCTCAGGAACTGATAATGATCTGGATGAATCGGAATATGCAGATATGCATCCTGTAAATCTATTGTGGACATATAATGCCCTTGCTGAACAAAAGGCAAGATAGTCCTTACAGTTACCATTTTGAACGTAGGTATCCTTACATAACGATTCAATATTTTTAGATCCAGAACTGGTCTGAAGGAATTCTCCTTCTTTGGTACAATGAAGAGATTTGAATAAAACCCCATCCCCTGTTCCGGAACTGGAACTGGCATAATTACTCCAGCCAACTCTAGATCTGAAACACAATTCAGAAATGCTTGAGCTTTCACTGGATTTACTGGGACACGGGAAAGAAAAAATCTCTTTGCAGGAGGTCTCATCTTGAAACCAATTCTGTACCCTTCTGAAACAATGTTCTGAATCCAAAGATTGTGAACAGAATTGAACCAAATTTCTTTGAAAAAACGTAACCTGCCCCCTACCAGCTGAGCTGGAATGAGGGCCGCACCTTCATGTGGACTTAGAAGCAGGCTTTGCCTTTCTAGCAGGCTTGGAATTATTCCAGACTGGAGATGGTTTCCAAACTGAAACTGCTCCTGAGGATGAAGGATCAGGCTTTTGTTCTTTGTTGAAACGAAAGGAACAAAAACGATTATTAGCCCTGTTTTTACCCTTAGATTTTTTTATCCTGTGGTAAAAAAGTTCCTTTCCCACCAGTAACAGTTGAGATAATAGAATCCAACTGAGAACCAAATAATTTGTTACCTTGGAAAGAAATGGAAAGTAGAGTTGATTTAGAAGCCATATCAGCATTCCAATTCTTAAGCCATAAAGCTCTTCTAGCTAAAATAGCTAGAGACATAAACCTGACATCAACTCTAATAATATCAAAAATGGCATCACAGATAAAATTATTAGCATGCTGAAGAAGAATAATAATATTATGAGAATCATGATCTGTTACTTGTTGCGCTAAAGTTTCCAACCAAAAAGTTGAAGCTGCAGCAACATCAGCCAATGATATAGCAGGTCTAAGAAGATTACCTGAACACAGATAAGCTTTTCTTAGAAAGGATTCAATTTTCCTATCTAAAGGATCCTTAAACGAAGTACTATCTGACGTAGGAATAGTAGTACGTTTAGCAAGGGTAGAAATAGCCCCATCAACTCTAGGGATTTTGTCCCAAAATTCTAATCTGTCAGACGGCACAGGATATAATTGCTTAAAACGTTTAGAAGGAGTAAATGAATTACCCAATTTATCCCATTCTTTGGAAATTACTTCAGAAATAGCATTAGGAACAGGAAAAACTTCTGGAATAACCACAGGAGATTTAAATACCTTATCTAAACGTTTAGAATTAGTATCAAGAGGACCAGAATCCTCTATTTCTAAAGCAATTAGTACTTCTTTAAGCAAAGAACGAATAAATTCCATTTTAAATAAATATGAAGATTTATCAGCATCAATCTCTGAGACAGAATCCTCTGAACCAGAAGAATCATCAGAATCAGAATGATGATGTTCATTTAAAAATTCATCTGTAGGGAGAGAAGTTTTAAAAGATTTTTTATGTTTACTAGAAGGAGAAATAACAGACATAGCCTTCTTGATGGATTCAGAAACAAAATCTCTTATGTTATCAGGAACATTCTGCACCTTAGATGTTGAAGGAACTGCAACAGGCAATGGTACTTTACTAAAGGAAATATTATCTGCATTAACAAGTTTGTCATGACAATTAATACAAACAACAGCCGGAGGAATAGCTACCAAAAGTTTACAGCAGATACACTTAGCTTTGGTAGGTCCAGCACTAGACAGCGATTTTCCTGAAGTATCTTCTGACTCAGATGCAACGTGAGACATCTTGCAATATGTAAGAGAAAAAACAACATATAAAGCAAAATTGATCAAATTCCTTAAATGACAGTTTCAGGAATGGGAAAAAATGCCAAAGAACAAGCTTCTAGCAACCAGAAGCAATGAAAAATGAGACTTAAATAATGTGGAGACAAAAGCGACGCCCATAATTTTTTTAGCGCCAAATAAGACGCCCACATTATTTGGCGCCTAAATGCTTTTGGCGCCAAAAATGACGCCACTTCCGGAACGCCGACATTTTTGGCGCAAAATAACGTCAAAAAATGACGCAACTTCCGGCGACACGTATGACGCCGGAAACGGAAAAGATTTTTTGCGCCAAAAAAGTCCGCGCCAAGAATGACGCAATAAAATGAAGCATTTTCAGCCCCCGCGAGCCTAACAGCCCACAGGGAAAAAAGAGTCAAATTTTTGAAGGTAAGAAAAAATGATTAATTCAAATGCATTATCCCAAATATGAAACTGACTGTCTGAAAATAAGGAAAGTTGAACATTCTGAGTCAAGGCAAATAAATGTTTGAATACATATATTTAGAACTTTATAAACAAAGTGCCCAACCATAGCTTAGAGTGTCACAGAAAATAAGATTTACTTACCCCAGGACACTCATCTACATGTTTGTAGAAAGCCAAACCAGTACTGAAACGAGAATCAGCAGAGGTAATGGTATATAAATAAGAGTATATCGTTGATCTGAAAAGGGAGGTAAGAGATGAATCTCTACGACCGATAACAGAGAACCTATGAAATAGACCCCGTAGAAGGAGATCACTGCATTCAAATAGGCAATACTCTCCTCACATCCCTCTGACATTCACTGCACGCTGAGAGGAAAACCGGGCTCCAACTTGCTGCGGAGCGCATATCAACGTAGAATCTAGCACAAACTTACTTCACCACCTCCATAGGAGGCAAAGTTTGTAAAACTGAATTGTGGGTGTGGTGAGGGGTGTATTTATAGGCATTTTGAGGTTTGGGAAACTTTGCCCCTCCTGGTAGGAATGTATATCCCATACGTCACTAGCTCATGGACTCTTGCTAATTACATGAAAGAAAGTTAGCACTTACCTCATCTTCTGCCTGACAGCAAGGCAGATCCCAGGTTTAAGAGGTCCTCTCCCTCCTATTGACCTGCGGAAAACAAGGCATTCTGAGTAATCCTTTTCCTCAGACTAAGGCATACAGGGCAGCAAAACACATGGGAGGCGCAGTGAGAATTATGTCCCACAAGTTCCCATTGCTCTAAAGCCACCAAAAGCTCTACTGCAGAGACTGATATGGACTATGGGGCTACAATGCCCTAGATGAGGGGTATGTGGCTAAAGATGGTGTCCACGATTGGTTATAAATATATAGATAACTAGTTCGCTCAAATAAAAAAGATCCAAGTGTTAAAAATTTAAATATTAAAATCAATCAATATTAAATAGGATTAAAATATAACATTTAATGTAACACTAAGTAAAATAAAATAATATGACAATGGGTAAACGTATTACAATGATTAAAATATATACGATCTAAGCATATAAGCTGCTGAATGAAAGACTATAGGCAAAACTCTATAGTGGATATATGATAGAAGTAATGCTATTCAGTCAGGTTATGTCCAGTAAATTTGAGATGCTCAAAAGATGCCTAGAAAATCCAAGAACAGTCCTAAGACCTTTTCAGGCTGGTGAAATGTCCAAATATATTTGGAGTGATGAAAAACAATCAAAAATTAAGAATTAGAATTCCAACAAGGTGAAAAAATAAAAGTGTTCAAAAAAGTGCTCAAAAGAATATATATGGATCCAAAATCTGAAATGTAAAATATAAAACTCCTCCAAAATAAAAATATAAAAATATTATGTGATATCACAAATGTGTTCGTGAAAAATAAGAATAAAAGTTTAAAAATGCAGAGGACAAGGGAAAAAATATGAAAACTATAAGTTGTACACCTATTGACAGCCCTAAAAAATGTCTTTGCAAATCATCCTTAAAAAATCCTGAAAGTAAATCCTTAGTAAAAACCAAATGTAGCGTTCCCAAAATTTAGTGTGATATGTGATAACCCAAATGGATCCAAGCAGTGATGTTGATTGATTTCTAGGTGATGGTCCTCTTCTCAAAGATTGTGTCAGTACTTTGATGATGCCATCATGAACCTATAAAATTATCCAAAAACGGACATAGTGCAATACAGCTACTATAAAATAAGAGTATAAGTGTTCTACTCACCAAATAAGATCCTGAGCCGTATTACCAGCTATAGCCAACGCGTTTCGGTCCGCAAAGGACCTTTCTCAAGATTGTTTCCGGCGAGCCAGAAGGTTAGCACAGAAACAGCAGCAGCAGCTTCATAAATCTACCCCTTAATATGAACCAAAGCCTGAACAAAACCATGAATATCAGGAAGAATAGCAATCTTCCTATGAAGCAAGACTGAAAGGACAGAAATCTGCCCCTTCAGAGAACTGGCAGATAGAATCTTATCCAGACCATCCTGTAGAAACTGCAGAATTCTAGTAATTCTAAAAAGAATGCCAGGAAAAACCATGAACCATACACCAAGAAATAAAGACCTTCCAGACCTTTTGATTCATTTTCCTAGTTACAGGCTTATGGGCCTGAATTAAGGTTCCAATCACTGAATAGGAGAAACCTCTATCTCTAAGGACTAACCATTCAATTTCTATGCCATCAAGTTCAGAGACTTGAGGTCCAGATGGAAAAACAGACTTTGAGACCGAAGGTCTGACCTCAGAGGAAGAGGCCAAGGAGGGCAGTTGGACATCTGAACCAGATCTGCATACCAAATCCTGCGAGGGAAAGCTGGGGGAATCAGGATTATTGATGATTTCTCTATGATTATCTTGGAGATCACTCAGCGTACAAGTATCACAGGAGGAAACAGATAAGCAAGCTGAAATGACCAAGGAGCTACTAAAGCATCCACACTCAGCTTGAGGATACCTGGACCTCACAAAGTACCTGGGAAGTTTGTTGTTGAAATGGAAAGTCATCAGATCTATCTCTGGGAGACCTGAAAGATCCACAACCTGATTGAACACATCCTGGTGAAGAGACCACTCCCCTGAATACATAGATTGACGACTGAGAAAGTCTGCATCCCAGTTGCTCACCACTGTAATATGAATCACAGAGACTAGACAGGAATTGGTTTCTGCCCATAATAGAATTGGAGACACTTCCCTCATGGCTAGGACACTGTGAGCCCCCCCCCCCCCCCCCCGCCCCGATGGTTGACATAAGCTACTACTGTGACATTGTCAGTCTTAAAACTGAGATGAGATTCTCTTTTAAACAGAGGCCAAGTTTGTCCTGAAAATAGCACAGAGTTCTTGAACAATTTTTTATAACCTTGCCTCCTGTGGAGCTCAAACTCCCTGTGCACTTAGCCAAACAGCTCCTCAACCTGAGAGACTTGCATCTGCAGTGATCAAAGTCCAGGTAGGATGAACAAGCAAAAGAAGCCCTCTGAATAATAAACTGATGATCCAGCCACCAAGTTAGAGACTGACTTGTACTTGGATCCAAAAATATCTTCTGCGACAGCTGAATATAATCTCTGTACCATTGATGAAGAATACAAAGCTGAAAATGTATCATGTGAAAATGAATTTGAAGCTGCAATCATAAGACCTAGAACTTCCATACAAAGAGCAACAGAGGGATATCATCCAGATAAGGAAAAATCACAATACCCTGAGTTCTAATCACAGACAAAAGGATACCCAGAGCCTTTGTGGATATACTTGGAGCTGTAGCCAGATCAAATGGTAGAGCAACAAACTGGAAATGCTTGTCCAGAAAGGCAAACCTTAGATACTGGCAATGTTCTCTGTGAATTGGAACACTTTAAATCTATTGTGGACATAAACTTACCTTGCGGAACGAAAGACAGAATAGGCTGAATAGTTTCCATTTTGTATTTATAAATTAGAGGCCCTTACTCCCAAAGGTCTCAACAAAGACTATGAGTGGAGCTTATTTCTTTAAATTGTTTTCTGATACTGTCTAATCTATAAATATTGCTCCTCAATTGCTCTGAGCGAACCTGTTAGTGTTAGTGCTACAATCTCCTTTTTTAATTGTTTATATGGGTTTTTATGTGTTTTAATGTTATTAATCAATATACCAAGATTATGCCCATGGGATCATCTGAAAAATTACAAAGAGATATAGTATTGTTGTACATCCACAAGATGTCACTATTGTGTAAGAGATGCTCCCATGGTAACAGGTGAAGGTATAAAAGGAACAAACCTGTGTATAATCAAGCATACATGACTAAGGGCCTAGCAAGGGCCTGAAACGTATTTTTGTTTTCTCTGGACCCCATGTAATTTTGCCAAATTAGAGGCTGGAGTCACTGTGTTGCAATAGAGGACTTGGCAAGTCTGGTATTCCGTGCCCCAAAATTAAGAAGAGGTGTGCTGTTTTCCAACCTTGTTTGAAGCTAGTACTTTCTCTACTTATCCTGTGTGCTCTTTCTATCTTTAACTTTGCATAATGTTCTGGCATTTATAAAATCCTGGGAAGCTCTTCAGATATAAATTTGACTAAGTCAGTTTCTGAACTGGATTCGGGAATACCTAAAATCCTTATATTATTTCGCCTGGATCTATCTTCCAGGTCTTTGATCTTTTCTTGTAAATTTTGGATTTGTGAGTGTTGCTTATAGATCTTTGTTTCTTGTGAGTTGCATCGATCCTCCACTTCAAAGACACGTGACTTTGCTTCATCCATTCTCATGGAGAATTGACGGATCTCAGAAGATAAGTCGCCAAATCTTGGTGCACTTTATCGAATTGGGGTAGCATTAAATCTGATATTTGCATAATAATCATTTGGGCATCTAAGTTTACATTGTTTATGGCGAAATTTTCACCTCCAATATTATCTTGGGAGCCTGACAAACTGATCCTAACATGACTTGCTTTCTTTTCTTTGTTCTTTGGTGGGAGACCTAGCTTTAGAAAGCGAGATAAATCTTTCCATGTGATATTTATAAGGAGAGAGAATTACTCCTCTATTTGTGAGTGTGAAATGCAAAATGAAAATGTAAAGGAAAAAACAAAGGAGTGTGCTATTACTTATACCCCAACTAAAAAAAGAGGGGTATCTACATGTGATAGTGCAGGTGCAGTGGTAGTTTCCTTAGCAATATAACTACCATACCATTACTTTTCACTTATAGTATGTGGTTTGTTTATCTAAACGCTCCTTATTGCACTATAGTTTTGCGGCTAATAGTCCTGTCCCAGTTCTAGCTACGTTTAATTTCAATAAGCAACTAAGCCTGTCAATACTATATACTGTGTTCAGATTCCAAGTCAAATAAGTATATCAGAATCAGTGTGCTTAATTTAAAAAATAAAATGAGTATACGTAAGTATCAATCTAAAAGACGCTCAACTTCAACAGCACAATGCACACAAATACATATTTTAGAGACAAGGTAAATATACATAAGTTATTGTAGGTAATATGTGTGGGACTGAATTACCAAAAGCTTTCCCCAAAAAGAGAGATTGAGGAGGGTGCTCAGTGTAAATAAATTGACAGTATATATGTAAAGAAAAGATACACCCTGTATATCTCGCTTAGCATAGACATAACTAAATTAAAAATTAACTTTTAATAATTAATAGATAAAATTATAAATATCTGGGTCTAACCCCCAAGCCATAAAAAAACAAATAGTGGTTAAAAATTCTGTACGCTGTAAACCTAATGAGGTACGTGAACCTCTAAATCACAGATACTAACTGCAAAAGGGTAATATAGCCCAAAACCACTTAAAGGAGGGACTAGGAGAGAAATATATACTTCAAATAGAAACGGGGACACAATCCAAATTGTAACAGCGGTACCGCACAGTCCAGCCCCTCAGAGAAACAGTTAAAGTATCAATAACACTAGATATGTGGAAACATTTTCACACATATTTCTGTATGCAATACATCAGGTAACGGTCGCCTGATGCGCATTTTGCCTCAGCTTCTTCACAAGGCAAGATATATGCACAAGTGTCTCAGTGGAAGCATTTAGTTTAACAGGATATTCATACACAGATACCACTGTAGAAAGTGATCAACTTCAATAAATGTGCATACACAAGAATTATAGAAGTGTTTAACTAGCTTCAGAAACAAAGTAAATGTTCACCCATATTGCTAGCAAGATATTAAGGCTCAAAAAAGAATAATATAAGGATAGGCCAGTTCCACCCCAGGGGCACTTGGTTTCACAGTCAAGGTGTGCATATACCAAAATCGCTGTAAAGATTGTTTAAAGGGACACTCAATCAAAATTAAACTCTCATTATTCAGATAGAGCATGCTATTTTAAACAACTTTCTAATTTACTTCCATTAACTAAATGTGCACAGTCTTTTTATATTTAAACTTTTTGAGTCACCAGCTCCTACTGAGCATGTGCAAGAATAAGTGTGTATGCACTTGTGAATGGCTGATGGCTGTCACATGGTACATGTATGCATTTGTGAATGACTGATGGCTGTCACATGGTACAGGGGGAGTGGAAAAAGACACAACTTTTAAAATTGTCAGAAAAAAAATCTACTACTCATTTTAAGTTCAGACTAAGTGCTATTGCATTGTCTTGTTATCTTGCATTTGTTGATTATGCAAATCTACTGTGTTGACTGGTCCTTTAAATATAAATCTGTCCCGATATCACAACAGGGGTATTAAATTTGAGTTTCCCGTAGGCATACACCAGTAGCTCCAGCTGGATGGTTATTTTACGCCTCACAAGTAAGCATACACTGGGATCACCACTAGCGTGCTTATTCTCTTCAACTTGCACATAACCACCGTTAAAATCCAGTAGATACTTTAGAGATATGCTGACCAGTAATTCCTTAGTGAGCTAAGCAGTCAAATGCATAACCTGGGTATCAAATAATCTATCGGTAGGAGAATGGCTAAAACAATTATATTGATATGGTATGGCTTGTGTCTAGGCACATTCTCGGCCTGTATTTACAACCTGCCTTGCTCTTTTAAGCACCATCATATACATTCAAGCATAATTATATTTCAGCAGGTAGCTCTCATATATGATAGTAAACAGTAAGCTCAGATCTTGCCACAACACAAATATATTGTCAAACTTGTGTCCTTAGGGCACTTTAAGTGAAAGGCTGTATATCTCAGGTTGGCCAAAGCAAAGTATGTGGATTACTCACGGTTAGTTGCACAGCCTTTCAAGATCAATCACTGGCTGGCTACCTTCCTCTGTCCGCCGTGGTAATATCTGTCACTTTTCACTGACTGTGGCGGAGTATATCACCTTCCGCAGTTGCCGCCACACTTCCGTGGTTCACAGCTCAGCTCTCCCTTGCAACAATTTCAATGGTGCATATCTATGTGGTTGCACTCTTGATACAACCTCCAGCCTTCAGCACTCGTGTCCTGTTATTTTTGTTGTTTTAGCGGTTGCTTTATATGCAATCCATCTGCCAAGGTATTCATCCTCTGACTGTTTCAATCAGGATTCAATCGCTGTGGCGAGCAGCGTCTATCTGCCTCACAATTCTTCCTGGGTGAGCGGTGCATGGCTCTTGATTGTGGTAGCTGCAGATGCTGCTAAGTTGCCGGAGAGCGCACAAACACTTTACTCCCAAGGCTTGCACAATTACCGGGCCTCTGCGTTGAGACACTACATCATCACCCGCCTCGTCTCAAGGTCCCGCCTCCACAGGAAGTCCCAGAAGGCTAGCGAACCTTAGGTCTAGCCTTCTTATCCTGTGGCAGAAAAGCTCCCTTTCCCCCTGTGACCGTGGAAATTATTTCAGCCAGACAAGTTACAAATAAAGTCTTGCCCTTAAAGGGTAGAGACAGAAGCTTTGACTTGGATGTCATGTCAGCAGACCAAGACTTTAGCAACAGGGCTCTATGAGATAGGACGGCAAAGATAGAAATCTTTGCCCCCAAGCAAACTACTTGCATGCTGGTATCACAGATAAAAGTATTAGCCATCTTTAAAGTCTTGATCCTATCCTAGATCTCCTCTATAGTAGTCTCCTCCAAAATCAGAGCGGACAAGGAGTCGCACCAATATGAGGCTGCACCAGCAACTGTCGCAATACTAGCAACAGGTTGCCATTGTAAACCCTGGTGTAGAACCATTTTTTATAAGTGTCAGCCACAGGAAATATCTTTTTAAAGAAAGGAGACGGGGAAAAAGGAACACCCGACTTCTCCCATTCCTGAGATATAATGTCAGACATGCGATCTGAAACAGGAGATACTTCTGTTGAGTTTATTAGCCTTTTTAGGAGTCTCTGCGACTGTAGTTTCAAAGTCTTCCAATGTAGCTAGAACCTCTTTCAAAAGCAAATGGAGGTGTTCAAGCTTAAATCTAAAATTTACCTCCTCTGAGTCCGCTGTACTAGCAACAGCAGATTCAGAATCAGAAATCTCGCCCTCAGAAGCCACTGAGGAGTGATCCTCCTCAGATAGCTGAGATAGACTGACTAAAGCCGTCTTGGCGGATTCAAAAGTACTTGTTTTATAAATGTGCGTAGATTTTCTTTTTCTCTTACCAGCAATAGATAAGGCACTCAGAGCTGCAGAAGTTAGTTGCACAGCAAAATCACCTGGTGAATACACACCCCCAGGAGCGGGCAGAGGAACCGCAGGGCACTGCTTGTCAAACTGCTAAAGACTGGGATGTCTGAGGGGAAAGTTGAGTCTCCAGACAATATAAGCATTTAGCAAAGGAAAAAGATATATCAGAAGTCCTGCAGTGTATTGATTCACAGGCACAATAATCAATATACAAATGCCCAGCAAATTGTCAATAATTCTACCAAATATATTTTAATAAACAGATGATGATAAAAATAGGGAAAAATGTGGCACCTCTATACCCCCAGCTCTGCTGAGGGAAACTCACCCCTCCATTGACACAAGGAGGGCAAGAGCCTGAATTTAAGGCTAAAAGAATAACTTGTAATGCAGGCTCACATTTCTCCACTGTAATTGGCGATACTTGTATGCTTTTATTCAGAGAGACTAGCGCCGATGATCTAACCGTTCCTACAGCCGACTGAAGATCAAAGGGATTCGGGGTATCCGATCCGACAGGAAAAGATGGGCATCATGTAACTGCAAAGAAAATAAACTGTGCCACAGATGAAAGGTGCGCGCTTCTGCAGCACTGAGTTACTGATATGCAATGAGCGTCTTGCAATCACTGCATTGTTGCAGTGAAAACACCTAAAAACCTTTCCACCAGTCCCTTAAAAGTTACGACAACACACTCTGTAATAAAATGAATAAATTTTATATAAAATATTAAGAAGCATCACAAAGGGCTTACTTAACCCCTTCAGAGTCACCCTCAAAATTAAGGAGGGAACATTTAACCCCTTACTCTCCCCAGCAGAAAATGCCCTGGGTCTGCTGCCCAATTATAATCTCCATTTTACCCATACTTCCACTAAGAGTCATATTAACCAACTGAAGTGCCATGTCCTTCTAACCAAGAAGGTAAAAAGCACTTAACTGTAAAATATAGCTGCAGAGCAGGAACAGCTTCTCAAGTATGACAGACTCAGCCGACCTCTGACAGGGATCGGCTATAGTATATAGTGGTAGCATAAATGTTGGAAGGTAAGCAAGGACTACCTTGCCATCTTCCAACTGCTAAAAGCCACCATTACTCTTAGTGAAGAGGATTACATGGACACAGCATAGCCCCAATTCTTGCTTGCAGGGAAAAGTACCCATTAAAGGATTAAATAACTTCAGACACCATCTTCGCACATTCTCCTGATGTACAAGGCAAATAATGACTGGGGGATTTATGGGACGTGGGAGTGATACTTAAAACGTTTTGCTGGGGTGTTCTTTGCCTCCTCCTGATGGCCAGGAGTTGTATTCCCACTAGTGGACTCCATGCCATTGGAAAGAAAATGTGTTTTTGGGTTGTTAAAGTGATTGTAAACCCAAGCATTTGTGAAACGCTAGGATTTACAATTGGAACAAATAAAGGGGACTTTCATTCATGAAGTACAAAATACTTCATGCTGAAAGCTCCTTTATTTGTTTGAAGTGTTTGCCACACTGAGCTGCTCAGGCAGCCCACGGCAGAATGCTATTTTGCTTTAGAGGTGACATTTCCACCTTTAACAGCCGTGCAGGCCAGCAGGCGCCAAGCCGGATAGCCCGCACAGCTATTGGCTATGAGGTGGAAATGTCACGTCTCAGCAAATTAGCGTTCTGCCGTGGGCTGCCTGAGGCGCTGGCGCTCAGTGCGGTGAACGCTTCGAACAAATAAAGGAACTTTCTGCATGAAGTATTTTATACTTCATGATTGAAAGTTCCCTTTGTTCCATTTATCAATGTGCGGCAAACATGATCCGCAATATCGGATCATGTCCGCTCGCACATTAATAAATAGGCCCCTTTATCAAGTGCATTTAGGGTGTTGTATTCAATAAGTGTAAAATGATCTTGAGAAACCTGTTAAAAAGTATCTAGAAAATGGATTGTAATCACAGAGAACTGACCATGTTAAAAAGAGGTTTTTTTTTACATGCTTACACCACATTTGTGGCTCAAAGAAACAGCCAATAATCTAGTGTAAACAAAAAGTTATGATCAATAACAACAAGCAGTCGAGTAGCACTCTAATAAACAATATAAAAGTATACAGGTGCTTCCTAGAAAAATAGATTTATAATAGCATAGAGAAGGGAGTAGAAACTCCACAATCAGCACAACTGTCTAATAAGAAAGCACACTAGAGATTTTTGAATCTCTAGTGTGCTTTCTTATTAGACAGTTGTGCCGATTCTGCCTAGACTTTTAGAAAAACTGTATTGTGGAGTTTCTACTCCCTTCTTTATGCTATTATAAACAAAATGTTACCTTTTCCAAGAAGAAACAAAATCGGACGTTAGATTGGAATCGACCCCACCCAGGCTTTTCAAGCCTGCAATGTGAGTTCTTAGAACTGGAAAATTAACAATTTTTAGACCTAAATTAAGGGAAGCGGTGATAAATAATTAAAATATCCTATACTATAAAAGGCCAAGTGTGTTTGTCCGAAGCTGTCATGCGCAGTAGAGACAGCACGAGGACAAACACACCTGGCCTAAGTCCCTAACTGTTCTGCCGACTGCGCCGAGCAGAAGTGGGCGTGGCCGAGCGTGAAGGGGGCGGAGCCTAACACGAAGGCCCGTGAAGGGGCGGAGCCTATTGTGAAGGCCCGTGAAGGGCCGTGGAGAGAGCTCAAACAGCTCAAGAGAGGGTGGAGAGATGTGGAGTGAGGGGGAAGATGTGGAGAGAAGGGAGAGATGTGGGGAGAGGGGGGAGATGTGGAGAGAGGGGGGAGGTGTGGAGAGAGGGGAGAGATGTGGGGAGATGTGGAGAAAGGGGGGAGATGTGGAGAGAGGGGGAGATGTGGAGAGAGGGGAGAGATGTGGAGAGAGGGGAGAGATGTGGGGAGATGTGGAGAGATGTGGGGAGAGGGGGGAGATGTGGAGTGAGGGGGGAGATGTGGAGTGAGGGGGGAGATGTGGAGAGAGGGGAGAGATGTGGGGAGATGTGGAGAGAGGGGGGAGATGTGGAGAGAGGGGAGAGATGTGGAGAGAGGGGGGAGATGTGGGGAGAGGGGGGAGATGTGGAGAGAGGGGGGAGAGAGAGACAGAGAGAGAGAGGAGAGAGAGAGAGAGAGGAATGAGAGAGAGAGGGGGAGAGAGAGAGAGGGGGGAGAGAGAGAGAGGGGGGAGAGGGAGAGAGGGGGGGAGAGGGAGAGAGAGACAGAGGGAGAGAGATAGAGAGAGAGGGGAGAGAGAAAGAGGGGAGATGTGGACAGAAAAAGAGAGAGGGGGGAGATAGAGAGAGAGGGGAGTGAGAGAGACAGAGGGGAGAGAGAGAGAGGGGAGTGAGAGAGACAGAGGGGAGAGAGAGAGAGAGACAGAGGGGGGAGAGAGAGGAGGAGAGAGAGAGAGGGGGAGAGAGAGAGAGGGGAGAGAGAGAGGGGGAGGGGGAGAGAGATAGAGAGAGGGGGGAGAGAGAGAGGGGGGGAGAGAGGGGCAAGAGAGAGAGAGAGAGAGAGGAGAAACAGAGGGGGGAGAGAGAGAGGAGAGAGAGGGGGAGAAAGAGGAGAGAGAGAGAGGGGAGAGAGAGAGGGGAGAAAGAGAGAGGGGAGAGAGAGAGGGGGGAGGGGGGAGAGAGAGAGAGATAGAGGGGAGAAAGAGAGAGGAGAGAGACAGGGAGAGAGAGAGGGGAGAGAGAGAGAGAGAGAGAGGGGAGAGAGAGAGAGAGGGGGGAGAGAGAGGGTGGAGAGAGAGAGAGGGGGGGAGAGAGAGAGAGAGATAGAGGGGAGAGAGAGAGGAGAGAGACAGAGAGAGGGGAGAGGGAAAGAGAGAGGCGAGAGAGGGGGGGAGAGAGAGAGAGATAGAGGGGAGAGAGAGAGAGGAGAGAGACAGAGAGAGGGGAGAGAGAAAGAGAGAGGCGAGAGAGAGAGGAGGCGAGAGAGAGAGAGGGGGGAGAGAGAGAGATAGAGGGGAGAGAGAGAGAGAGGGGTGAGATAGAGAGAGAGAGAGGGGTGAGATAGAGAGAGGGGAGAGAGAGAGAGAGAGAGAGGGGAGAGAGAGAGGGGAGAGAGAGAGGAGAGAGAGAGGGGGGAGAGAGAGAGGGGAGCGAGAGAGAGATAGCGGGAGAGAGTGCAAAAGAGAGGGGGGAGAGAGAGAAAGCAAAAGAGAGTGGGAGGGAGAGAACGCCAGGGGTGGGACCACTGTACTGCAAAAAATGGCCCGTGTGAACGGGCTTTAGGACTAGTATTATATATATAAAGCTATTGTACTATACATAATTCAACACTTTCTATTGCATCCCAATGTGTTTACTGTTCTTTAAGCATGCCAAAGCCCACACCCCCTAATGACTTCTGGCTAGACATTGCACAGGCACCAGGAACAAAAAGGTTAAAACTGCAGCTAAATTATATGTACCAAATATGTAAAGTGACAGCAATATAAATATGTGAAAATTACTAGCTATAGTCTAGAAAAGATACAGGAAAAAAAAATAATCACTACCTCAATTAGAAAAAATATTTACACACTTGGTTGGAGGGGTCTGTTTTTCAGGTGCTTATAACAAATTTTTGTGGCCATGGACTTCATATAGTTAAAAAAAAGGGAAACTGGTTCAAAAGAGAACCTGAAGTCCGTATTTAACAAGCAGTGATCATCAGACCACTGCTCCCTAACCTTTTGCCACCTCTCAGGTGGCAAATTTCAAGTTCCCTGATCTCGAGCAACCGGGAAAATTGACAGCCCTTGTCCGTGGGTAATTGGCTGTGCGCGGGCAGGGGGTGGCATTGCACAAGAGCGCAAAAACATAATTTATGCTTACCTGATAAATTTATTTCTCTTGTAGTGTATCCAGTCCACGGATCATCCATTACTTATGGAATATATTCTCCTTCCCAACAGGAAGTTGCAAGAGTCCACCCACAGCAAAGCTGCTATATAGCTCCTCCCCTAACTGCCATATTCAGTCATTCGACCGAAAACATGTAGAGAAAGGAAAAAACCATAGGGTGCAGTGGTGACTGTAGTTCAAATGAAAAAATTACCTGCCTTAAAGTGACAGGGCGGGCCATGGACTGGATACACTACAAGAGAAATAAATTTATCAGGTAAGCATAAATTATGTTTTCTCTTGTTAAGTGTATCCAGTCCACGGATCATCCATTACTTATGGAATACCAATACCAAAGCTAAAGTACACGGATGATGGGAGGGACAAGGCAGGTACTTAAACGGAAGTTACCACTGCCTGTAAGAAACCCTTTCTCCCAAAAATAGCCTCCGAAGAAGCAAGGTATCAAATTTGTTAAATTTGAAAAAGTATGAAGCGCAGACCAAGACTCCGTCTTGTAAATCTGTTCAACAGAAGCCACATTTAAAAAAGGCCCAAGTGAAAACCACAGCTCTAGTAGAATGAGCTGTAATCCCTTCAGGAGGCTGCTGTCCAGCAGTCTCATAAGCTAAATGAATTATGCTTTTTAACCAAAAAGACAGAGGCTGCCGAAGTCTTTTGACCTCTCCTCTGTCCAGAATAGACAACAAACAAGGTGAACGTTTGATGAAAACTGTAGTAGCTTGTAAGTAAAACTTTAAAGCACAAACCATGTCCAATATTGTGTAATAGACGTTCCTTCTTTGAGGAAGGAGTAGGCTACAAGCATGGAACAACTATCTCTTGAGTGATGTTCTTGATAGATACCACCTTAGGAAAAACCCCAGGTTGGTACGCAGGACTACCTTATCTGTACGAAGGACCAGATAAGGAGAATCACATTGTAACACAGATAACTTGGAGACTCTACGAGTCGAGGAAATAGCTACCCAAAAGGAACTTTCCAAGATAAAGATTGATATCTATGGAACAAAAAAAGGTTCAAACGGAACTTCTTGAAGAACCTTAAGAACCAGGTTTAAGCTCCATGGTGGAGCAACAGTTTTAAACACAGGCTTGGATCTAACCAAAGCCTGACCAAATGCCTGAACGTCTAGAATACCTGCCAGACGCTTGTGCAAAAAAATAGACAGAGTAAAAATCTGTCCCTTTAAGGAATTAGCTGACAATCCTTTTCTCCAAAACATCTTGGAGAAAAGATAATATCCTGGGAATCCAGACTTTACTCCATGAGTAACCCTTGGATTCATAACAATCAGATATTTACACCATATCTATGTTCAATTTTCCTAGAGACAGGCTTTCATGTCTGTATTAAGGTATCAATGGCTGACTCGGAGAAGCCATGCTTTGATAACATCAAGCGTTCAGTCTCCAGGCAGTCCATCTCAGATTGATTCTATTTAGAAGGTTGAAAGGACCCTGAGGTAGAGGGACCTGTCTCAGAAGCAGAGACCGTGATGGAAAGGATGACATGTCCACCAGATCTGCATACCAGGTCCTGCGTGGCTACGCAGGCGCTGTCAAAAACACCAAAGCCCTCTCCTGCTTGGTCTTGACCTCCGGAGGAAATCCCACTCCCCCGGAAGAAAAGTCTGACGACTTAGAAAATCCACCTCCCAGTTCTCAACACCTGGGATATGGATAGCTGATAGACAAGAGTGAGTCTCTGTCCAGTGAATTATTGTAAGACTTCTAACATTGCTAGGGAACTTCTGTTCCCCATTGATGGCTGATGTAAGCCACAGTCGTGTATATTGTCCGACTGAGTATGATGTACCTCAGAGTTGCTAACTGAGGCCAAGTCTGAAGAGCATGGATATCACTCCCAGTTCCAGAATATTTATTAGAAGGAGGGTCTCCTCCTAAGTCCACTATCCCTGAGCCTTCAGGGAGTTCCAGACTGCATCCCAACCTAAAAGGCTGGCATCTATTGTAACAATTGTCCCATCTGACCTGCGGAAGGTCATACCCTTGGACAGATGGACCTGATATAGTCACCAGAGAAGAGTCTCTTGGTCCAGGTTAAACAGGGGAACAAATCTGTGTAATCCCCGTTCCTCTGACTGAGCATGCATAGTTGCAGTGGTCTGAAATGTAGACGTGCAAACGGTACTATGTCCCTTACCGCTACCATTAAGCCGATTTCATTCATGTACTGAGCCACCGAAGGGCGCGGATGGGATGAAAAACACGGCAGAAATTTAGAAACTTTGACAACCTGGACTCCGTCAGGTAAATTTTCATTTCTACAGAATCTATCAGAGTCCCTAGGAGGGAAACCCTTGAGATTGGGGATAGAGAACTCTATCCTTGTTCACTTTCCACCCATGTGATCTCAGAAATGCCAGTACTACGTCTGTATGAGACTTGGCAATTTGGATGTTTGACGCCTGTATCAGGATGTCGTCTAAATAAGGGGCCACTTCTATGCCCCGCGGCCTAAGGACCGCCAAAGCGACCCCAGAATCTCCATAAAGATTCTTGGGGCTGTAGATATCCCAAAGGAAAGAGCTACAAACTGGTAATGTCTGTCTAGAAAGGCAAACCTGAAAAAAAACGAAGGTGATCTTTATGCATCCCAATGTGAGGATAAGCATCCTTCAAATCCATTGTAGTCCTCTATTGACTCTCCTGGATCATAGTTAAGATGGTACGAATAGTTTCCATCTGAAATGACGGAATTCTGAGGAATTTGTTAAAAGATCTTTAGATCCAAAATAGGTCTGAAGGTTCCCTCACCTTGGGAACCACAAACAGATTTGAGTAAAAACTCTGTCCCTGTTCCTCTCTTGGAACTGGATGGATCTCGTACACAATGTAAGAATGCCTCCTTCTTTATCTGGTTTGCAGATAATTGTGAAAGGCAAAATCTCCCCTTTTTTGGGGGGGAAATCTTTGAAATCCAGAAGATATCTCTGGGATATAAATTCCAATGCCTAGGGATCCTGGGCATCTCTTGCCCACGCCTGGGCGAAGAATGAAAGTCTGCCCCCTATAGGATCCGTTACCGGTTAGGGGTCCGTTCCTTCATGCTGCCTTAGAGGTAGCAGCAGGCTCCTTGGCCTGCTTATCTTTGTTCCAGGTCCGATTGTCTCCAGACCGCCTTGGACTGAGCAAAAATTAGACCTTTTTTGGCCCTTGATTTGGACCTATCCTGAGGAAGGGCATGACCTTTTCCTCCAGTGATATAAGCAATAATCTTCTTCAAACCAGGCCCGATAGGGTCTGCCCCTTGAAGGGAAGTTAAATAGCTTATTTATTAAAGTCACGACAGCTGACCATGATATAAGCCATAGCGCTCTGCGCGCCAGTATAGTAAAAAAAACAGAATTCTTAGCCGTTAGTCTAGTCAAATGAACAAAGGCATCAGAAAACAAAGGAATTGGTTAGCATAAGCTTGTCAAATATATTCATCCAATGGAGTCGCTAACTGTAAAGCCTCATCAAGAGACTCAACCCAGAACGCCGCAGCAGCAGTGACAGAAGCAATGTATGCAAGGGGCTGCAGGATAAAAACCCTGTTGAATAAACATTTTTTATCCATTGGATCTAAAAAGCACAACTGTCCTCGCCAGAGGTAGTGGTACGCTTAGCTAGAGTAGAAACTCTTCTCTCCACCTTAGGAACTGTCTGCCAGAAGTCCCGTGTGGCGGTAACTATTAGAAAACATTCTTCTAAAAAATAGGAGGGGAAGAGAACGGCACACCTGGTCTATCCCATTCCTTATTAAAAAAAATTTTAGTAAACCTCTTTAGGTATTGGAAAAACATCAGTACACACCGGCACTGCATATTATTTATCCAATCTACACAATTTCTCTGGCCCTGCGATTGTACACATTCATTCAGAGCAGCCAAAGCCTCCCTGAGCAACAAGTGGAGGTTCTCAAGCATACATTTTAAATGTAGAAATATCAGAATAAGGTTAAATCATCTTCCCTGAGTCAAAAAAATCACCCACAAACTAAGCATATTGTGAGGTAATATCATACATGGTTCTTAAAGCGTCTGTATGCTCTGTATCTACCCCCAGAGCTATCTGCTTTCCTTTAATTTCAGGTAGTCTGACTAATACTGCTGCCAGAGTATTATTCACCACCTTTGCCATGTCTTGTAAAATAAACGCTATGGGCACCCTTGATGTACTTGGCGCCATTTGAGCGTGAGTCCCTGAAGCGGGAGTCGAAGGGTCTGACACGTGGGGAGAGTTAGTCGGCATAACTTTCCCCTCGACAGAATCCCCTGGTAAAATAAACGCTATGGGTGCCCTTGATGTACTTGGCGCCATTTGAGCGTGAGTCCCTAAAGCGGGAGTCAAAAGGTCTGACACGTGGGGAGAGTTAGTCGGCATAACTACCCCCACGACAGAATCCACTGGTGATGTTTTTTAAAAACAAAAAATGATCTTTATTGTTTAACATGAAATCAGTACATTTGGTACACATTCTAAGATGGGGTTCCACCATGGCTTTAAAACATAATGAACACAGAGCTTCCTCTATGTCAGACATGTTAAAACAGACTAATAATGAGACTAGTAAGCTTGGAAAACACTTTAAATCAAGTTAACAAGCAAATATATAAAACGTTACTGTGCCTTTAAGAGAAACAAATTTTGTCAAAATTTGAAAAACAGTGAAAAAAGGCAGTAAAACAAACGAAATTTTTACAGTACATGTAATGAGGTAACAGAGCATTGCACCCACTTGCAAATGGATGATTAACCCCTTAATGCAAAAAACAGATCAAAAAAACGACATAGACGTTTTTAAAAACAGACACAACAAAACTGCCACAGCAGAGCTGTGGATTACCTTCCCTATAAACGATTTTGGAAGTCTTTTTAGCCCTTTAGAAATGTCCTGTAGTATTCATGGGACTGCTGAGGGAATCTGGATGATTCATTTTGTAATTTTAACTACGCAAAAAAGCGCTAAATTAGGCCCCTCCCACTCATATTACAACAGTGGGAAGCTTCAGTTAACTGTTTCTATGCAAAATTTAAGCCAGCCATGTGGAAAAAACTTAGGCCCCAATAAGTTTTATCACCAAACATATGTTAAAAAACGATTAAACATGCCAGCAAACGTTTTAAAACACATTTTTACAAGAGTATGTATCTCTATTAATAAGCCTGATACCAGTCGCTATTACTGCATTTAAGGCTATACCAACATTACAGTGTTATCACCAATGTACGTTAAAAAACGATTAAACATGCCAGCAAACGTTTTAAAACACATTTTTATAAGAGTATGTAACTCTATTAATAAGCCTGATACCAGTCGCTATCGCTGCATTTAAGGCTTTACTTACATTACTTCGGTATCAGCAGTATTTTCTTAGTCAATTCCATTCCTAGAAAAATATCTTACTGCACATACCTTTTCTGCAGGAAAACCTGAACGCCATTCCCCCTCTGAAGTACCTCACTCCTCAGAATGTGTGAGAACAGCAAATGGATCTTAGTTACGTCTGCTAAGATCATAGAAAAACGCAGGCAGATTCTTCTTCCAAATACTGCCTGAGAAAAACAGCACACTCCGGTGCCATTTAAAAATAACAAACTTTTGATTGAAGAATAAACTAAGTATAAATCACCACAGACTCTCACAACCTCCTATCTATGTTGAGGCTTGCAAGAGAATGACTGAATATGGCAGTTAGGGGAGGAGCTATATAGCAGCTTTGCTGTGGGTGGACTCTTGCAACTTCCTGTTGGGAAGGAGAATATATTCCATAAGTAATGGATGATCCGTGGACTGGATACACTTAACAAGAGAAATTTCGCTCTTGTGCAATGCTGAATTCCAGCAGCGGAATTCAGCTCGCCAGAAGCGAGCTGCGGCGGATAGGGGCGCATATGTGTGCCCCTGTCCACCACAGCTTGATAAATCGACCCCTAGATGTTGTCAAAACAATATTTTTATTTGCAGCAAAAAATGTTGCATTAATCTTTACAAAGCTTGGTATGCAGATAGATATTATTGTCTGATCAGTGCATTGTTATTGTTGTTTTTTGGTGAAAAAAATGATGAGCATTTGCTGAGATATATTTTTATTAGAGATTCTAGCTTGTTACTTCTTCCATATACTGTATTCATTACACCCACATTTATTTAGCTGTTTACTACTGAGTCTGGATGCAAAGCTGCACCTGAAATATGCATTTGTCCATGGGCCGAGCACCATAGGCATTTGGCAAGTCGTCTGAAGAGGCATTTAGGTGATTTGCCTTAACTGGAGAAGCCAATACGAATTTGTTACTAGAGTAGACAAGGCTTGCCACTGTCATTTTATTAGCATTGGTTTTGAGTAACTTATTGTATTATCTCTTGTGAGCCCAACTGGGGAAAGTTATGTAGAAGGGTGCACTAAAATGCTATGTAACGCTACGTAGCTTGACTTTTTTCTAACATGCTATTTAAGTTTATTTTAAATATTAGGAATCGCCCACCAAAAAATGCTTATGATTTATCTGAAAGCAAAATTAAACTCAAAATCAGATAAAGGGATAGATTACAAGTAGACCAGTATATATATATATATATATATATATATATATATATATATATATATATATATATATATATACACACACACACATAAAAATACAGAAAATAGAGCGCCCCACACAAAAATATCCTAATGTATATAAATAACCAAAAGGATATGCGACTTCCAAATGATAAAGTTGATTAACAGATCCAGGGTTGCTGCCTCTTAACATACACGGTACTGAAAACCGGATAAAATATAAATTGACATAAAAACAAGAAACAGGGCACAACCCCTCTAAGTGCAGTATGTAGAAATAAGCAACGTATTTATTGATATACACAATTTAAAACTCACAAGATATGACCTCAAACAAAATGAGGTATGATAAAGGTACCTGGGAACCAATTGGGTCTCTCAAACGATCTCCATTATAGTTCCATAATGGCAGAGGCTCTCAGAAGTCGGGTGTCAAACGAGCATATAGCTCAGAGGCGCTACTTCCGATATCCAGCCAGAAGCAGATCCTTCAAAGTGTTCCCAAGTGAAAAGTCCAGAAACAACAAATACAAAAACTTAGTTGAAAACCGCCACACAACACCAACTAATCAGCTGTTTGCAAGCATAAAGTGCCGGCAACTTGCAACTGCTAAACGTAGTAGCGGGATAGCGTAAAGTTGGTGGTCGTGGCTTTACGCGTTTTGTAGGGATTCCCCCTACTTCGTCAGAGGCTGCCCACTTGAACCACCATTCATCAATATATACGGACGTAAGGACCTCCCCTTAGATGAATTGTTTATCAGAGGAGGTTACACAGTGCCTGATACTCATTGTTAAGGAATGTATTGGGCAAAGTTTACAGTGTATAATTAATCTACATATTGAAACCACCACTTTTAATAAGTTAATAATATTATGTTATCTTAAGATGGCCAATATTTAGTAGCATGGTCCTAGGTTCGGTAAAGGTGGGACACACTTTAGTTGTCATAACTGCCTAAGTTCTTTGCCTTATCCTTTGTATAGCTGTGTCTTTTCACACTTACATAACTCCTCCCCAACAAGCAGTTTAAATTTCCCTCCTACTCATACCAAATTGCTTGATTGTTGAATCCAGCTTCTCACCCTCTAACCTCCTTGCAACCTTTGAGACAGACGCTGCTCACCTCTCTACCAAACACAGGACCGGAACCGGCAAGCGGTGACGTCACACGCCATCGCACACGCTGCAATTTCCCCAAACTCTGCAGGGGAACTTCGCTCTGTCCGGACAGACCTCACCCATTACTATTACTAGTAAGTCTCAAAAGCGCTTCCTTCATACTCATACCGCAGTAACTTACGAATATTCAGTAATTACTCCTGACATGTCTCAGAATCTTAGTTAGGTTTCCTTCATATTTAAACGCTCTATTCTACCTATATTCTTATTTGTTCAGTTTCAATACCTAACTACTACCTAAATCTCATTAGCTCTATTTGTTGCCTTAAAGTTGTACACTATGTCTGCTGCCACTTATGATTAGATATGGTCTGTCTAAAACTTTAACTTGCATTTGCTTGTTGTTATATGTGGGAACCAGTTTGTCAATACTGAGTGGGGCTATACGCTCTGAGGTCTCAGCCATTGTCACACCTATCCTTATAATAAAAGTGAACTGTATCTAATGATTCTGAACCTTGCTGCCCTCCCTCACTTACACAGAATCACTGATACTTTCACAACACTCCTAAGCCTGCAGTTGTGGTCCTAAAAATTCCCTCTCTCCTATACAGGGGTGAGATTATCTTCCACAGGCTGACAATAACAATCAAGCCCATACTATGGACCCAGCAGCCTTATTATCTCATGTAGAGAAATTAACTCAAACTGTAGATAACCTTACAACAGGGTTAAATACACTACAATTAGAAAACTCTGCCCTAAAGCAATACATCAATGAAAAAATTGATACCCTCACTACACGTATTAGTTCTAGTGAACCCCAACCTAATCCTCCACAAACATTTAGTGGTATTCGTTCAGAATTTAGGGAATTCAAAAACTCATGTTCCTTATATTTCCAATTAAAACCCAAAACATACTTCAATGATCATTTGAAGGTTCTCACCACAATCTCCTATCTGCGTGGCGAACCACGTATATGGGCAAATTTGTTTTTTGAGACCAATGACCCATTGCTGTACTCATTTGATCAGTTTTTTAAAGCAATGGGACAGCTTTATGATGATCCCTACAAACAGCTGTCTGCTGAGACAGCAATGAGGTCTCTGAGACAACATAAAAGGCCTGTGGAGGACTACATCGCAGAGTTTAAGAAATGGTCCCCTGATACACAGTGGAATGACCTTTCCTTGCGCAATCAATTCCGCCTAGGCCTCTCAGATACTCTCAAGGATGAGCTAGCCAGACAACCCCTCCCAGAGACTTTAGAACTCCTAATAGATGCTAGCATCACATTAGATAGACGCATCAGAGAGAGACGCTCAGAAAAGTCACACTTAGAAACATCCACTAAACAAACAGTTACTACTCTGCATCCACCTAAGACAACTACAAAAGCCTCTGAAATCCCTATGGAACTCGGTTTCATCAGAGGTCCATTAACACTACAGGAAAAATTAAGAAGAAAAGCTTTAGATCTCTGTATGTATTGTGGAGGGATCGATCACTCTGTAAAGGACTGCTCTCAATTACAGCGTAGGAAGGGTAAGATGAACACCACAAGTATATGTTTATCTGCTAAACAAACACAATCTAATCATTGCTCCCTTCCTATCTTATTACAGTGGGATCAGCAAAGACTCAACTCACAAGCAATCCTTGACTCTGGTGCCAGCCACAATTATATAGATTACCAATTCACTACTGTAAATAAAATTCCACTAGTTAAGAAAATGGTGCCTAGTGTACTTCGTTTTATTGATGGTAAGGAAATTACATCAGGACCCATCTTATACCACACCATACCTTTAAGGCTCACCACACATGACCAACACACAGAATTTCTTACTTTTGATGTTATACCCTCACCTCTATATCCCATTATACTTGGTATCAGTTGGTTTAAACAACACGATCCCACTATACAATGGTCAACTTCACATGTCATCTTTGATTCTCCTTATTGTAAAAATTTGTGTCTCCATCATGAACAAATTTTACTTGATGTTCCTTTACAAATCCCCAAGGAATACATAACATTCGCTGATGTCTTTGACAAAAAAGAATCAGAGAATCTACCCCCTCATAGGGTTTATGACTGCCCTATAGATCTCCTACCAGGTGTTGATATACCTTACGGCCATATATTTCCCCTCTCTGATCCTGAGTTACAACATCTAAAAACTTATTTGGCAGATAATTTGAAGAAAGGCTTTATACGTCCTTCCACCTCCCCAGCTGGGGCTGGTATTTTTTTTGTTAAAAATAAAGATCAATCCCTAAGACCCATTATTGATTACAGAGAGTTAAACAAGCGTACGATAAAAAACCGCTATCCACTGCCTTTAATTCCTCAACTCCTTGATAGATTACAAAATGCTACTATATACACTAAATTGGATCTAAGAGGGGCTTACAACTTGGTACGAATAAAGGAGGGTCATGAATGGCTTACAGCATTCCGTACACGTTACGGCCTTTTTGAATATACTGTGATGCCATTTGGCCTCTGTAATGCCCCGGCTACCTTTCAGTATTTCATAAATGATATTTTCAAGGATTTTTTGGATTTATTTATGGTAATATATTTGGATGACATACTCATATTCTCTACCTCACTTACTGAACACATCAAACATGTCACCCTAGTATTAACACGGTTACGAGAGAACTCTCTTTATGTTAAACTAGAAAAATGCTTATTTCACTCCAAAGAAATTAAATTTCTAGGTTATATTGTATCACCCCAAGGTATCCAGATGGATAATGATAAGATATCGGTAATTCAAAATTGGCCTTCCCCAAAAAGTAAAAAGGATATACAAAGGTTCATGGGTTTCGCCAATTTCTACAGAAAGTTTATTAAAAATTTTGCTGACTTGACTAGACCATTAACTAACTTGACCAAATCTGACACACACTTCAAATGGAACGATGATTTAGAAGAAATATTCAACTTCTTAAAAAAAGCTTTCACTACGGCCCCTATCCTCCAATTCCCTAATTCTGAGTTGCAGTACATCTTGGAAGTGGATGCATCTAATTATGCTTTAGGAGCAATCCTCTCACAGAGGCAGACTCCAAAAGATCCTCTGCATCCTGTTGCCTTCTATTCACGTATTCTTAATTCAGCTGAAATAAACTACCCAATAGGTGATAAAGAACTGTTAGCAATCAAAACATCATTGGAACAATGGAGACACCTTCTAGAAGGGACCCTTCTTCCAATCTTGATTTACACGGATCACAAAAATCTAGAATACCTACAATCTAATAGGACTCTTAGCGCACGACAGGTCCGATGGAACCTATTCTTGGCTAGATTTAATTATCTTATCACCTACCGTCCTGCAAACAAGAACAAGAAGGCTGATGCCCTTTCAAGACACTTGGTGGACCAAGTGTCACATCCAAACCTTTCACCTCTAATTCCTCTTGACAGATTCTTAGCTTTAACTACAGAACAAAACATTCAGTTCAAATCAGCACAACAGGCTGACTCAAATAAACCATTACAGGTCTTGGATTTACACTCGGATGGGTTGTATTATTATCAACAACAAATCTATGTACCCAACAGTCTCAGAGCAACAGTCTTAAAAACTTTACATGATTCTCCATCTGCTGGACACATGGGCATAAAGAAAACTCAAGAATTAGTCTCCAGATTCTTTTGGTGGCCTACCTGCCTCTCTGATGTTGAGGATTACGTTAAAACCTGCTTAATCTGCGAAACTAAAAAAAAAGGGAGGACTCCCCCTTACGGAAAATTGATCCCATTACCGACTCCTGACCGTCCTTGGAAGGACATAGCAATCGACTACATAGTCGACCTACCTATTTCTGAAGGGAATAACACCATATTAGTAGTCGTAGACCTATTTAGTAAAATGGCACATTTCGTGCCCTACCATAAGCTGCCAACTTCTTCTGAAACCATTTCCTTAATGATACATCATATATTCAAGTATCACGGACTCCCGAATAGTATCACCTCAGATAGGGGAACTCAATTCACCAGCCAATTCTGGAAACAACTTTGTCACTCATTGGGTATTTCTAGACGTCTCAGTACCTCTTTCCATCCCCAAACTAATGGCCAGACTGAAAGGACAAACCAGTGCATTGAACAATATTTGAGATGTTTCATTTCAGCTAAACAAGATACCTGGACCCAACTACTACCATACGCAGAATTCGCCTTCAACAATTCCATCCATTCCTCTACAAAGTTCACACCGTTCTTCATTAATTATGGTTTCCATCCTTCTTTTGAATGGGATTCTATGGACAGCAACAGCTGTCCTGTTGTGAATGACCACATCAACACTATTAGTGAATCTTTTTCACTAACTGCTGAAAATATTCGCATCGCCAAGGATCGCTATAAATTCCATTTTGATAAAAAAAGGATTTCCTCGCCTAAATATAGAGTAGGTGACTACGTTTGGTTATCAACACGTAATCTACATTTACCCCTTCCTTCCAGGAAATTATCTTCCAGCTTCATTGGACCATTTCCCATCATAAAAATTGTGAATATGAACGCTGTTACCCTCGCATTACCAGCAAATCTGAAATCCCATCCTACCTTTCATGTGTCTCTCCTCAAGCCTTATAGACAACTTCGTCACCATGATCCTTCTATTCCTCTACTTCCTCATCTACAGGATGCCACCCTGGAGTATGAGGTACAAGATGTCTTGGACTCCCGACGTTTTCGTGGGCAGCTTCAGTATCTGGTCCATTGGAAGGGCTACCCTGATTCGGAGGACTCCTGGGAACCGGCTTCCAATCTCTCTGCCCCCCGATTGGTGGCCAGGTTCCATGAACGTTATCCTGATCGTCCTGGACTCGATCCCCGGAGTTGATCTTTGGGGGGGGGGTCCTGTCATAACTGCCTAAGTTCTTTGCCTTATCCTTTGTATAGCTGTGTCTTTTCACACTTACATAACTCCTCCCCAACAAGCAGTTTAAATTTCCCTCCTACTCATACCAAATTGCTTGATTGTTGAATCCAGCTTCTCACCCTCTAACCTCCTTGCAACCTTTGAGACAGACGCTGCTCACCTCTCTACCAAACACAGGACCGGAACCGGCAAGCGGTGACGTCACACGCCATCGCACACGCTGCAATTTCCCCAAACTCTGCAGGGGAACTTCGCTCTGTCCGGACAGACCTCACCCATTACTATTACTAGTAAGTCTCAAAAGCGCTTCCTTCATACTCATACCGCAGTAACTTACGAATATTCAGTAATTACTCCTGACATGTCTCAGAATCTTAGTTAGGTTTCCTTCATATTTAAACGCTCTATTCTACCTATATTCTTATTTGTTCAGTTTCAATACCTAACTACTACCTAAATCTCATTAGCTCTATTTGTTGCCTTAAAGTTGTACACTATGTCTGCTGCCACTTATGATTAGATATGGTCTGTCTAAAACTTTAACTTGCATTTGCTTGTTGTTATATGTGGGAACCAGTTTGTCAATACTGAGTGGGGCTATACGCTCTGAGGTCTCAGCCATTGTCACACCTATCCTTATAATAAAAGTGAACTGTATCTAATGATTCTGAACCTTGCTGCCCTCCCTCACTTACACAGAATCACTGATACTTTCACAACACTCCTAAGCCTGCAGTTGTGGTCCTAAAAATTCCCTCTCTCCTATACAGGGGTGAGATTATCTTCCACAGGCTGACATTAGTGTTGAGATATGGGCGTGAGGTAATCACTACACTAACTTTTAAGTTGTATATTTTCTCTATTATTATCTTTGAGGTCTCCATATAATATGTAAGTTGAATAAATATTATTTTTACTGATTTTATCTTTGAGATATACTGCTATAGTTGTTTTTTTCATTATTTACATTTAGGTGGGCATGAGTTTATGCATACGTTTTTTAACATGTTTTCTAACACATTACATTTGGTGTTCATATCAAAACATTATTTCTACAGTAGATTCTTGCACTTGAGCCTAGATGTTACGCTCGCCCGTGTATGCCACACTTGTGATGGGGGTGTCCCCTTTTATATTCAGACTAGCGATGCACGTGCTAGAATTCTGACACTTTATTAATCATAGATTTCGGGGGGGTGAGGTGACGTACTACTCACCCTATCCCCATCTTACATTTGGGTGTTTGCCGGACTGAGAATAGTCCTTATTGGCCACTAGATGTGAAGGGGGTGTGGCGATCTGTGGTGATCGGTGGGCTTTTAACTCTATAGCAGCACACCAATATGCTAGCCGCTCCCGTAGTTATGCTTTTGAATATTCTGTGGTTTGTTGGCTGCAATTGGTGAGGAATATACACTTAAGTTATAATGATCAGAGGATCTGATTATAATTATACTAACCAGGCTGACCGGTAAGGATTCCTATTGGCTAATCATTCCCTCAGTGTAGTCAGCCACATTGTGTGCGATCTCCCTCTCAAGTCAGATACTTGAGTTTAATACACCATGCTTAGATCAGTGGAGATGGTACTGACTATAGATGTCTCCTGGAACAGTTTTAATTTTATTTACATCGGCAGTTATATGCTGAGATCGTGCAGAGAGGTGTGGTTGAATGGTGGTGAATGGCTGAGTAGCCTATCAGATGCCTGGGCGTTGCGATGGATAGCCTATTGAGCACTTTGTTGTGGTTCTGGCTAACAGATGATCAAGATGTGATTGCAGAAAATTAGGTCTTTATAATATCAGATCATTGTTGATTGGGGGGCGTCCTACGGGCTTGCTTGCCTTTATTGTTGAGCGCACATGACATGTTTGATAATATTTATACACTTGTGGTCACTTGCATAATGATTAACACATACTTAATTTTGCACATGGCTATCTATGATTGGTAGCCCTGAATGGGAGGGGGTTACAGGCCTTTATAAGTTTGCACTTTTTCATTTGTTGTTGGTCAGAGGAAGGGACGCTGTTGGTCCCGAAACGGCACTGCTTAATAAAGAATTTGTACCATGGATGACAGAAGACCAGTGAGTGCTTATTTCTACAAACCTATATATATGTATGTATATATTAGGGCTGCAACTAACAATTATTTTCATAATCGATTAATCGGACGATTATTTTTTCGATTAATCGGATAAAAAAAGAATAAATAATTGTTTCCTATATTTTAAATAAAATCCACACACTGAGTGTTAAAAATATAAACTTCAGACTAAAACTTTACATAAACACAACTGTTTGTTAAATTTTTAAGCAGCAGAACACATTTTTATAATTAAGCAAAACAAAACCACAAACAGTTTGAAAAGAGGTAGAACTAGAAAGAGGTAGACTATTACTGTTCATAACATTCTGTTATTCGTACTTTCAGAAACTTTGCATTTAAATGCAAAAATGTCAACATGTCCACATGCTCCTGGCTGAGGCTGGCTCTCTTTTTGCAGCTATATTGCCTGTAGCAGAGAAAAGGCGCTCACATGGTGTTGAGGTGCCTGAGATGCATAATTACTTTTGCCAATTTTACCAAAGTGAGATATTTATCTTTGTTAGCTCTTCACCAATTCTAATTGTTTTTTACCTTGGCAAGGGGATTCTCAACAAAGTAAGCCTGGACTTCGTTCTAACATAAAAATATCTTGAATATCTATATGCAATGGTAAATAACCAGCTATAAAGTTAGGGAAAATTATCTTGTCTACTCTAAAAATAACCGATATACTTATAGAGGTTGAATCTGGTACATATTATCACAATTTATTAAAAATATAAAAATAAAAAAAAATTAAAAAAAAGATTTTATATCAATAACAGGACAAAGCCTTACACATTTATCTATACAGTACATATAATCAGCAATAGCAAGTGACCCGCTAATAATTGTGCAAAAAGATAACAGTGCACATCAATTCAAATAACTCCTATCAATCTAGGACTAGGTGTAAAAAACAAGATCAGCACTATATCATGCAAAGCATAGTCCCAAATCACCTGATTTAATATAAACAATCCAAATATATACAGGTGGCCCTCGGTATACAACGGTTCAATTTGCACAGTTTCAGAATAACAACCTTTTTTTTCAGTCATGTGACTACTATTGAAAAGCATTGAGAAGCAGTGCATTAATTAAAATAGCCAGTAGATGGAGCTGTCTGCTTGTGTTACAGTAAAGATATGCAAGCCAAGCAAGCTGAAATTAATCAATCAGTTTAACCACACCTGAGCTATCTAGCAGCTTGCAAAGGAACATGATCTTTTTGTCTATATATCAGTCCAGATTGGAATGCATAGAAAGAACTGTTTGCAGAAAAATGCAAGTAAAATCTATGTTGTGTGATTATTTTATTAGGTTTATAATGCTGTTTAGCAAATGTTTTTGTTCATTTAACTTAGTTTAATTATATATTCTGTGCTGTGTGATTATTTTATTACATTTACAATGCTGTTTAGCATTTAAAGTCTTCATTTCAAAGCTTTAAAAATAATGTATTAGGTGTTACTTATGCCCATTTTGAGAGGGGCCTGGAACCCAACTCCCTCACTTCCCACTGACTTACATTATAAACTGGGTTTCAATTTACAATGGTTTTGATTCACAACCATTCCTTCTGGAACCTAACCCCGGCGTAAACTGAGGGCTACCTGTGTATATATATATACACAAATATATATATATATACACATATATATATATATATATGTATATATATATATATATGTGTATATATATATATACACATATATATATATATATATATACACATATATATATATATATATATATATACACACACACATATACATATATACACACACACACACACACACATATATATATATATATATATATACACACATATATATATACACACACGTATATATATTATAGCCCTTTCCAGTCAAAACACCTTGTCATATACCCTATACCTTTTAACCCGTATAACTATTTTTAAATAATATTTTATGAATAAATTTTATTAGATAGTGTTTATGTGAGTGTAACTTATTTTTAAATGTATTTATTTTGTGTTTAGTGCACTTTTTTAACCCCTTACCCTTTACGTGAGGTTTTCCATCACGGTAATCCGACCAGTACAAAAACATAATTTATATAAGAATTTACCTGATAAATTAATTTCTTTCATATTGGCAAGAGTCCATGAGCTAGTGACGTATGGGATATACATTCCTACCAGGAGGGGCAAAGTTTCACAAACCTCAAAATGCCTATAAATACACCCCCCACCACACCCACAATTCAGTTTAACAAATAGCCAAGAAGTGGGGTGATAAGAAAGGAGCGAAAGCATCAACAAGGAATTGGAATAATTGTGCTTTATACAAAAAAATCATAACCACCATAAAAAGGGTGTATCTCATGAACTCTTGCCAATATGAAAGAAATTAATTTATCAGGTAAATTCTTACATAAATTATGTTTTCTTTCATGTTATTGGCAAGAGTCCATGAGCTAGTGACGTATGGGATAGCAAATACCCAAGATGTGGAACTCCACGCAAGAGTCGCTAGAGAGGGAGGGATAAAAATAAAGACAGCCAATTCCGCTGAAAAATCAATCCACAACCCAAATCAAAAGTTTTAATCTTTATAATGAAAAAAACTGAAAATATAAGCAGAATAATCAAACTGAAACAGCTGCCTGAAGTACTTTTCTACCAAAAACTGCTTCTGAAGAAGAGAAAACATAAAAATGGTAGAATTTAGTAAAAGTATGCAAAGAAGACCAAATTGCTGCTTTGCAAATCTGATTAACAGAAGCTTCATTCTTAAATGCCCAGGAAGTGGAGACTGACCTAGTAGAATGAGCCGTAATCCTCTGAGGTGGGGAATTACCCGACTCCAAATAAGCATGATGAATCAAAAGCTTTAACCAAGATGCCAAAGAAATGGCAGAAGCCTTCTGACCTTTCCTAGAACCAGAAAAGATAACAAATAGACTAGAAGTCTTTCTGAAATCTTTAGTAGCTTCAACATAATATTTCAAAGCTCTAACCACATCCAAAGAATGTAAAGATCTTTCCAGAGAATTCTTAGGATTAGGACACAATGAAGGGACAACAATTTCTCTACTAATGTTGTTGGAATTCACAACTTTAGGTAATAATTTAAATGAAGTCTGCAAAACCGCCTTATCCTGATGAAAAATCAGAAAAGGAGACTCACAAGAAAGAGCAGATAATTCAGAAACTCTTCTAGCAGAAGAGATGGAACAATACTTTCCAAGAAAGTAATTTATGTCCAGAGAATGCATAGGCTCAAACGGAGGAGCCTGTAAAGCCTTCCAAACCAAATTAAGACTCCAAGGAGGAGAGATTGATTTAATGAAAGGCTTGATACGAACCAAAGCCTGTACAAAACAATGAATATCAGGAAGATTAGCAATTTTTCTGTGAAACAGAACAGAAAGAGTAGAGATTTGTCCTTTCAAGGAACTTGCAGACAAACCCTTATCTAAACCATCCTGAAGAAACTGTAAAATTCTAGGAATTCTAAAAGAATGCCAAGAGAATTTATGAGAAGAACACCATGAAATGTAATAATAAATCTTTCTAGACACAGATTTACAAGCCTGCAACATAGTATTAATCACTGAGTCAGAGAAACCTCTATGACTAAGCACTAAGCATTCAATCTCCATACCTTCAAATTTAATAATTTGAGATCCTGATGGAAAAACGGGCCTTGAGATAGAAGGTCTCACCTTAACGGAAGTGGACAAGGTTGGCAACTGGACATCCGAACAAGATCTGCATACCAAAACCTGTGTGGCCATGCTGGAGCCACCAGCAGTACAAACGAACGCTCCATGATGATTTTGGAAATCACTCTTGGAAGAAGAACTAGAGGCAGAAAAATATAAGCAGGTTGATAACTCCAAGGAAGTGTCTACGCATCCACTGCTTCCGCCTGAGGATCCCTGGACCTGGACAGATACCTGGGAAGTTTCCTGTTTCGATGAGAAGCCATCAGATCTATTTCTGGAAGCCCCCACATCTAAACAATTTGAAAAAAGGAAATTTATGCTTACCTGATAAATTGATTTCTTCTACGATACGACGAGTCCACGGATTTCATCCTTACTTGTGGGATATTATCCTCCTGCTAACAGAAAGTGGCAAAGAGCACCACAGCAGAGCTGTATATATAGCTCCTCCCTTCCTCTCCACCCCCAGTCATTCGACCAAAGGTAATAAGAAGAGAAAGGAAAAACTAAAAGGTGCAGAGGTGACTGGAGTTATAAATAATAAAAAATATAATCTATCGTAAATTGACAGAGAGGGCCGTGGACTCGTCGTATCGTAGAAGAAATCAATTTATCAGGTAAGCATAAAATTTCCTTTTCTTCTACAAGATACGACGAGTACACAGATTTCATCCTTACTTGTGGGATACAAGACCAAAGCAACAGGACACGGATGAAAGGGAGGGAAAAGACAGAGACCTAAACGGAAGGCACCACTGCTTGAAGAACTTTTCTCCCAAAAACAGCCTCAGAAGAAGCAAAAGTATCAAATTTGGAAAAAGTATGAAGGGACAACCAAGTCGCAGCTTTACAAATCTGTTCAACAGATGCATCGTTTTTAAAAGCCCATGTGGAAGCCACAGCCCTAGTAGAATGAGCCGTAATTCTTTCAGGAGGCTGCTGACCAGCAGTCTCATATGCCAGGCGGATGATACTTCTCAGCCAAAAAGAAAGAGAGGTAGCCGTAGCTTTCTGACCCCTACGCTTTCCAGAATAAACAATGAAGATGATTGACAGAAATCCTTAGTTGCCTGTAAGTAAAACTTTAAGGCACAGACCACGTCCAAGTTATGTAACAGACGCTCCTTCTTAGAAGAAGGATTAGGACATAATGAAGGAACAACAATTTCCTGATTAATATTCTTATTCGAAACAACCTTAGGAAGAAAACCAGGTTTGGTACATAAAACCACCTTATCAGAATGAAATACCAGATAAGGCGAATCACACTGTAGCGTTGAAAGCTCAGAAACTCTTCGAGCAGAAGAAATAGCATCCAAAAACAAAACTTTCCAGGATAACAATTTAATATCTATGGAATACATGGGTTCAAACGGAACCCCCTGAAGAAATCGAAGAACTAAATTCAAACTCCAGGGAGGAGTAATTGGTCTAAATACAGGCTTAATTCTGGTTAGAGCCTGACAAAAAGACTGAACATCAGGTACATCTGCTAAACATTTGTGAAACAAAATTGACAATGCAGAAATTCGTCCCTTTAAGGAACTAGCTGATAAACCTTTCTCCAATCCTTCTTGGAGAAAAGACAAAATCCTAGGAATTCTAACTTTACTCCATGAGTAGCCCTTGGATTCACACCAATAAAGATATTTACGCCATATCTTATGATAAATCTTTCTAGTGACAGGCTTTCTAGCCTGTATCAAAGTATTGATAACCGAATCAGAAAATCCCCGCTTCAATAAAATCAAGCGTTCAATCTCCACGCAGTCAGCTGCAGAGAAATTAGATTTGGATGTTGGAAAGGACCTTGAATGAGAAGATCCAGTCTCAAAGGAAGTTTCCAAGGTGATAGAGAGGACATGTCCACAAGATCCGCATACCAAGTCCTGCGTGGCCACGCAGGCGCTATCAGGATCACTGAAGCTCCCTCCTGTTTAATTCGAGCAATCACGCGTGGAAGGAGAGGAAATGGTGGAAACACATAAGCTAGGCTGAACGACCAAGGTACTGCCAAGGCATCTATCAGTTCGGCCTGGGGATCCCTCGACCTGGATCCGTATCATGGAAGCTTGGCATTCTGTCGAGATGCCATCAGATCCAATTCCGGTCTGCCCCATCGGAGAATCAGTGAGGCAAATACCTCCGGGTGGAGTTCCCACTCCCCCGGATGAAAGGTCTGTCGGCTTAGAAAATCCGCCTCCCAGTTCTCTACTCCTGGGATGTAGATTGCTGACAAATGACAAGAGTGGGCCTCCGCCCAACGGATTATCTTGGATACTTCTAACATCACTAAGGAACTACATGTTCCCCCTGATTGATATATGCCACAGTTGTGATATTGTCCGACTGGAATCTGATGAATTTGGCCGATGCCAACTGAGGCCATGCCTGAAGCGCATTGAATATTGCTCTCAGTTCCAGAATATTGATCGGAAGTAGAGACTCCACCTGAGTCCAAACACCCTGAGCCTTCAGGGAATTCCACACTGCACCCCAGCCCAGAAGGCTGGCGTCCATTGTCACTATCACCCACGAGGGTCTGCGGAAACAAGTCCCCTGGGATAGATGATCCGGCGACAACCACCAAAGAAGAGAGTTTCTGGTTTATTGATCTAGATTTATCTGAGGAGATGGATCTGCATAATCCCCATTCCACTGTCCGAGCATGCACAGCTGCAGTGGTCTGAGATGAAAGCGAGCAAATGGAATGATGTCCATTGCCGCTACCATTAATCCAATTACCTCCATACACTGAGCCACTAATGGCAGAGGAATGGACTGAAGTGCTCGGCAAGTATTTAGAATCTTTGATTTTCTGACCTCCGTCAGAAAAATGTTCATGTCTACCATGTCTATCAGAGTTCCCAAGAAAGGAACCCTTGTCTGTGGAACTAGTGAAATTTTCTCTATGTTCACCTTCCAACCGTGAGTTCTCAGAAAATACAACACTGTGTCCGTGTGAGATTTTGTCAGTGGATACGTGGACGCCTGGATTAGAATATCGTCCAGGTAAGGCACCACTGCTATGCCTCGCGGCCTGAGAACCGACAGAAGAGACCCTAGAACCTTTGTAAAGATTCTGGGTGCTGTGGCAAACCCGAAAGGAAGAGCCACGAACTGATGTTTGTCTAGAAAGGCAAACCTTAGAAACTGATGATGATCCTTGTGGATAGGAATATGAAGGTAAGCATCCTTCAAGTCCACGGTAGTCATAAATTGACCCTCCTGGATCATTGGTAAGATTGTTCGTATAGTCTCCATTTTGAATGATGGAACTCTGAGAAACTTGTTTAGACACTTGAGATCTAAAATGGGTCTGAAAGTTCCCTCTTTTTTGGGAACCACAAAAAGATTTGAGTAAAATCCCTGTCCGTGTTCCGATTGTGGAACGGGACAAATTACTCCCATGGTAGAGGTCTTAAACACAGCGTAAGAACGCCTCTCTTTTTATCTGGTCTACAGACAATCTTGAAAGATGAAATCTCCCTCTTGGGAGAAAGTCCTTGAATTCCAATCGATAACCGTGAGTCACTATTTCCAGTGCCCAGGGATCCTGAACATCTCTTGCCCAAGCCTGGGCGAAGAAAGAAAGTCTGCCCCCTACTAGATCCGGTCCCGGATCGGGGGCCGCCCCTTCATGCTGTTTTAGTAGCAACAACTGGCTTTTTGGATTGTTTACCTTTATTCCAGTTCTGGTTGGGTCTCCAGACTCACTTAGATTGGGTAAAATTCGCTTCCTGCTTTGTGGAAGAAGAGGAAGCTGATGGTCCTCCTTTAAAGTTCCGAAAGGAGCGAAAATTGTTTTGTTTACCCCTCATCTTAATAGACTTATCCTGAGGTAGGGCATGGCCTTTACCTCCTGTAATGTCAGAAATGATTTCCTTCAATTCAGGCCCAAAAAGTGTTTTACCTTTAAAAGGAATAGCTAAAAGCTTAGTTTTTGATGAGGCATCAGCAGACCAAGATTTGAGCCACAATGCTCTACGTGCTAGGATAGCAAAGCCTGCATTCTTTGCCGCTAATTTAGCAATTTGAAAAGCGGCATCAGTAATAAAAGAATTAGCTAGCTTGAGAGCCTTAATTCTATCCAAAATGTCATCTAATGGGGTCTCAACCTTAAGAGACTCTTCTAGAGCCTCAAACCAAAAAGCTGCTGCAGTAGTTACTGGAACAATGCAAGCCGTAGGTTGTAAAAGAAAACCCTGATTAATAAATAATTTCTTTAGTAGACCCTCTAATTTTTTTATCCATAGGGTCTTAGAAAGAACAACTGTCCTCAATGGGTATAGTTGTACGCTTAGCTAGGGTAGATATAGCTCCCTCTACCTTAGGGACCGTTTCCCATGAGTCCCGTATGGTGTCTGATATGGGAAACATTTTCTTAAAATTAGGAGGGGGAGAAAACGGTATACCTGGTGTATCCCATTCCTTTTTAATAATTTCCGAAATTCTCTTAAGAATCGGAAAAACATCAGTGTAAGTAGGTACTTCTAGATATTTATCCATCTTACACAATTTCTCTGGAGGAATTACAATAGGGTCACAATCATCCAGAGTCGCTAAAACCTCCCGAAGTAAAAGGCGGAGGTGTTCAAGCTTAAATTTAAAGGACATAGCGTCCGAATCTGTCTGAGGTAAAACATTCCCTGAGACTGAAATTTCACCCTCAGACAGTAATTCCCTGACCTCCAATTCAGAGCACTGTGAGGGTACATCGGAAATAGCTAATAAAGCTTCAGAGGATTCAGTATTTACATTAATACCTGACCTACTGCGTTTACCCTGTAACACTGGTAATTTAGGTAATACCTCAGTAAGGGTAGTTGACATAACTGCAGCCATCTCCTGCAGAGTAAAAGAATTAGACACACTAGAAGTACTTGGCGTCGCTTGTGTGGGCGTTAAAGGTTGTGACACTAGGGGAGAATTGGATGGCATATCCTGATTCTCTTCAGACTGAGAATCATCCTTAGGCACACTTTCTTGACCTAATATATGGTCTTTAAAATGTAAGGCTCTTTCAGTACAAGAGTTACACAATGTTAGAGGGGGTTGCACAATAGCTTCTAAACACAAAGAGCAATGAGATTCAGATTCCTCAATGTCAGACATGTTTGAACAGACTAGTAATAACCACTAAAGTAGTTTAAACACTTTATTTATTGCTTAAAATAAACTTTTGAAAAACGTGTACTGCGCCTTTAAGAAAATAAAAAGTGAACACATTTTCCAAAACTGCTTAAATAACGTTAAATTGTCTCCAAATTTAACTAAAATTTGTTGGTTTATCCAAAAATGATTGCACCCCAGAAGAAAAGGGATAAATAAGGCTCTAAAGTACTTAGATTAACAAATTGTCAGTTTACAATCAAAAATACCCTCTGCACCTCGCCACAGCTCTGCTGTGGTGCCTACCTGCCCCCAGGGTACTTTGAAACAACTTTCCAACATTCAGGACCAGATTTACACAGGCCAAGAGCCACCGGAGTTACTGCTTGCTGCTGCCTAGTCTGAGGGATGTGCGCATCTGAGCGCGCGAAAATAAGCCCCGCCCCTTAAGGTCGATGCCGGAGTGGGCCCAAACACAACCGCATGGGGAAGCAGTTTTACACACAAGTGAAAAAACAATGTACCCCCTCAAACACACCAGTAATCATACCGGTTATTGCCAAAAAATAAAAACGTTATGAACCGTTTTTCTTGCCTCTCCCATAGTGTCATACCCATAAAATGCCAACTATCTATAAATAAAATCCAGGGACTCCAGTAACAACCTTACTGTATAATAGGTTTACTGCTTACCCATTCCCATAAGGGACATACATTCCAGCCAGTTCTGATAAATCAAGTCTCTTCAGAAATAAAAAGGCTGCACATACCTTAATGCTGCTTGTAGCATGAAACTGGTCTCCACACTGAAGATGTCTCATCTGTTACCTTCAGAAGTCTTGTGGGAACCAGCGTGTATCTTAGTTACAGCTGCTAAGATCATCTACCTCTGGCCAGAAATCTTCTTCCATGACCCCCTGAGGAAAAATAGTACTCACCGGTACCATTTAAAATAAAAAACTTCTTGATTGAAGAAACTAAAACTAACACCTCACTTTACCATGTCTTCCTAGTATAACACAGGCAAAGAGAATGTCTGGGGGTGGAGGGGAAGGGAGGAGCTATATATACAGCTCTGCTGTGGTGCTCTTTGCCACTTCCTGTTACCAGGAGGATAATATCCCACAAGTAAGGATGAAATCCGTGGACTCGTCGTATCTTGTAGAAGAAAACACATCTGGGTGAAGAGACCACTCTCCCGGATGTAAAGTCTGACGACTGAGATAATCCGCTTCCCAATTGTCTATACCTGGGATATGGACCGCAGAAATTAGACAGGAGCTGGATTCCGCCCAAGCAAGTATCCAAGATACTTCTTTCATAGCTCGAGGACTGTGAGTCCCACCCTGATGATTGACATATGCCACAGTTGTGACATTGTCTTTCTGAAAATAAACTGTTCTCTCTTCAGAAGAGGCCAAAACTGAAGAGCTCTGAGAGCTCTCGCACAGAGTTCCAAAATATTGATTGGTAATCTCGCCTCTTGAGATTTCCAAACCCCCTGCGCTGTCAGAGATCCCCAGACAACTCCCCAACCTTAAAGACTCGCATCTGTTGTGATCACAATCCAGATTGGATGAACAAAAGAGGCCCCTTGAACTAAACGATGGTGATCTAACCACCAAGTCAGAGATAGTCGAACATTGGGATTTAAGGATATTAATTGTGATATCTTTGTATAATCCCTGCACCATTGGTTCAGCATACAAAGCTGAAGAGGTCTCATGTGAAAACGAGCAAAGGGGATTGCGTCCGATGCTGCAGTCATGAGACCTAAAACCTCCATGCACATAGCTACTGAAGGGAATGATTGAAACTGAAGGTTTCGACAAGCTGCAACCAATTTCAGACGTCTCTTGTCTGTTAGAGACAAAGTCATGGATACTGAATCTATTTGGAAACCAAAAAAGGTTACCCTTGTCTGAGGAATCAAAGAACTTTTTGGTAAATTGATCCTCCAACCATGTCTTTGAAGAAACAACACTAGTTGATTCGTGTGAGATTCTGCAGAACGTAAAGACTGAGCAAGTACCAAGATATCGTCCAAATAAGGAAACACCGCAATACCCCGCTCTCTGATTACAGATAGTAGGGCACCGAGAACCTTTGAAAAGATCCTTGGAGCTGTCGCTAGGCCAAAAGGAAGAGCAACAAATTGGTAATGCTTGTCTAGAAAAGAGAATCTCAGGAACTGATAGTGATCTGGATGAATCGTAATATGAAGATATGCATCCTGTAAGTCTATTGTGGACATATAATGCCCTTGCTGAACAAAAGGCAGAATAGTCCTTATAGTCACCATTTTTAATGTTGGTATTCTTACATAATGATTCAAAATTTTTAGATCCAGAACTTGTCTGAAAGAATTCTCCTTCTTTGGAACAATGAACAGATTTGAATAAAACCCCAGACCCCGTTCCTGAAAAAGAACTGGCACAATTACCCCAGATAACTCCAGGTCTGAAACACACTTCAGGAAAGCCTGAGCCTTTACTGGGTTCACTGGAATGCGTGAGAGAAAGAAACTTCTCACAGGTAGTCTTACTTTGAAACCTATTCTGTACCCGTGAGAAACAATGTTCTGAATCCAATGATTTTGGATTGAATTGATCCAAACATCCTTGAAAAATCTTAGTCTGCCCCCTACCAGCTGAGCTGGAATGAGGGCCGCACCTTCATGCGGACTTGGGGGCTGATTTAGATCTTTTAAATGGCTTGGATTTATTTCAGACTGGAGAAGACTTCCAATTGGAAACCGTTCCCTTAGGGGAAGGATCGGGTTTCTGTTCCTTATTTTGTCGAAAGGAACGAAAACGGTTAGCAGCTTTAAATTTACCCTTAGATTTTTTATCCTGAGGCAAAAAACCTCCCTTCCGCCCAGTGACAGTTGAAATAATTGAACCCAACTGAGAACCAAATAATTTATTACCTTGGAAAGAGAGAGATAGCAACGTTGATTTAGAAGTAATATCAGCATTCCAAGATTTAAGCCATAAAGTTCTTCTAGCTAATATAGCTAAAGACATATATCAATTCTAATGATATCGAAAATGGCATCACAAATGAAATTATTAGCATGTTGAATTAACTTAACAATGCTATACACATTATGATCTGGTACTTGTTGCGCTAAGGTTTCCAACCAAAAAGTTGAAGCAGCAGCAACATCAGCCAAAGAAATAGCAGGCCTAAGAAGATGACCTGAACATAAATAAGCCTTCCTTAGATAAGATTCAGGTTTCCTATCTAAAGGATCTTTAAAAGAAGTACTATCTGCCGTAGGAATATTAGTACATTTAGCAAGAGTAGAGATGGCCCCATCAACTTTGGGGATCTTTTCCCAAAACTCCAATCTATCAGATGGCAAAGGATACAGGTTCTTAAACCTTGAAGGAGTAAAAGAAGTACCCAGTCTATTCCATTCCCTAGAAATCACATCTGAAATAGCATAAGGAACTGGAAAAACCTCAGGAATAACTACATGAGGTTTAAAAACCGAATTTAAATGTTTACTAGTTTTAATATCAAGAGGACTAGTCTCCTCCATATCTAATGCAATCAACACCTCTTTTAATAAGGAACGAATATACTCCATTTTAAATAAGTATGAAGATTTGTCAGTGTCACTAAGGCAGAATCTTCTGAACCAGATAGATCCTCATCAGAGATAGATAAATCAGAACGTTGTCAGTCATTTAAAAATTCATCAATTTTATGAGAAGTTTTAAAAGACCTTTTACGTTCATTAGAAGGTGGTATGACAGACAAAGCCTTCTGAATGGAATTAGAAACAAATTCTCTCACATTAACAGGAATATCCTGAGCATTAGATGTTGAAGGAACAGCAACAGGTAATGGATTACTACTAATGGAAATATTGTCTGCATGTAAAAGTTTGTCATGACAACTATCACAAACTACAGCCGGAGGTACAGTTAGCACAAGTTTACAACAAATGCACTTAGCTTTGGTAGAACCGACATCAGGCAGCAGGATTCCAGTAGTAGATTTTGAGACAGGGTCAGATTGAGACATCTTGCAATATGTAAGAGAAAAAATAACATATAAAGTAAAATTATCAATTTCCTTATATGACAGTTTCAGGAATGGGAAAGCAATGCAAACAAAATAAGCCTCTGGAAACCAGAAGCAAAAAGAAAAAAAGACTTAAATAATGTCAAAAGTTTAGCGCCAAGTATGACGCCCACAACTGTCAAAATATTTTTTGGCGCCAAAAACGTCTGCAACAAACACGAGCGTCATAGATGACGCAACTACGTGAAAATTCTCTGCGCCAACTAAGACGCCGGAAATGACGAAATTACGTCAACAAACGTAATTCTCACGCCAAAAAAAGTCTCGCGCCAAGAATGACGCAATAAATTATAGCATTTTGCGCTCCCGCGAGCCTAAAAGCCCGCAATTTAGAAAAGAGAGTCAATTTGAAAATTTCAGGTAAGAATTTTTTTTTTTTTTTTTTATATATGCATTTCCCAAAATGAAACTGACAGTCTGCAAAAAGGAAATATACTGATAAACCTGAATCATGGCAAATATAAGTACAAAACATATATTTAGAACTTTACATATAAAAGTGCCAAACCATAGCTGAGAGTGTCTTAAATAAAGGAAAACATACTTACCAAAAGACACTCATCTACATAAAGTAGATACCCAAACCAGTACTGAAACGAGAATCAGCAGAGGTAATGGTATATAAGAGTATATCGTCAATCTGAAAAGGGAGGTAGGAGATGAATCTCTACGACCGATAACAGAGAACCTATGAAATAGATCCCCGTTAGGATGACCATTGTATTCAATAGGTAATACTCCCTTCACATCCCTCTGTCATTCACTGCACTCTGAGAGGAACCGGGTTTCAAAAAAGCTGAGAAGCGCATATCAACGTAGAAATCTAGCACAAACTTACTTCACCACCTCCATAGGAGGCAAAGTTTGTAAAACTGAATTGTGGGTGTGGTGAGGGGTGTATTTATAGGCATTTTGAGGTTTGGGAAACTTTGCCCCTCCTGGTAGGAATGTATATCCCATATGTCACTAGCTCATGGACTCTTGCCAATTACATGAAAGAAATTAGTTTGCTCTTGAGCGGTCGCGCTCACTTTTCACTTGTAATACCGTGTTAAAGTTAGTGCGGTCCAGATATTGTTATTGTGACTCGCACTATGGATAGCAGTCCAAAATGTGTAATTGTGCATAGTAAAAGAGCTTTAAAATGTACTTTTATTATTTATTTTGCCTGTTTTTTCTGTAATTTGACTCTAAAAATTGTGTTTTCATCTGTGCCTCAGGAGAAGCTGGGGGCATGCTGCAAGATTCAGAATATAGGGATTGCTTTATTGGTGCAGGAGCACAATTATACAAGAAGATGCACATACTTAAAAATGTTTTTCAAGTGGTATTTGTCTGGACTGCAAAACAATGCATAAAAAAAACATGTTTATTTTGTATGCAGATGTTTTGCAATGTGGTGCTTACCTGATGATATATACTATTACTACATTAAAAAAAATCTTTACTTTCCCTTTACATAAAGTATTTTGGATCCAGGTCACATGGTGTTTGTAGTCCAATGCCTGTTAATAATAAACACATGAAGGCTGACATAAATTAGAGAAAGGTTGTTGGAAAAAAAACACAATCAACTATTTAATTGGAATTTTTATATTACACATTTTACATAAGTCTACAAAGATTACAGAAATTTACAATAAGAAAATTTTAGATTTCATATTAAAATATTAACATCTAATTTCTTTTTTTTTTTTTAATATGATGAGAATTCAACACTAGTCATTTTAGTAGCAGATAAAAAAGCCAAGTACATTCTCTTGAACAAAAATGGGGAAAAAACAAATCCCATATTTAGGAAGGAAATGCGTAATCCTGGAAGACACATCAGATAAATATACTGAATAAATATGGTACACAATTTACTATGTAGGGAAAAGTGTGCAATTATGGGTCAGTTTTAAGACAAAACGATTGGAACTTTAAATAAAATAGTCTGGTTGTCCACTGAGCTAACAATTAATGGGACCCTGTGCTCAAACATTATAGTTATACATATAAAAGAACAGGATTTAAAGGGACAGTCAAGTCCAAATAAACTTTCTTGATTCAAATAGGGCATGTAATTTTAAACAACTTTCCAATTTACTTTTATCACCAATTTTGCTTTGTTCTATTGGTATTAGTTGAAAGCTAAACCTAGGTAGGCTCATATGCTAATTTCTTAGACCTTAAAGGCTACATCTAATCTGAATGCATTTTGACAGTTTTTCACCACTAGAGGGTGTTAGTTCATGTGTGTCATATAGATAACATTGAGCTCGTGCACGTGAAGTTACTTAGGAGTCAGCACTGATAGGCTACAATGCAAGTCTGTCAAAAGAACTGAAATAAGGGTGCAGTTTGCAGAGGCATAAATACAAGGTAATTATAGAGGAAATGTTTATTATTATAACTGTGTTGGTTGTGCAAAACTGGGGAATGGGTAATAAAGGGATTATCTATTATTTTAAACAAAAATTCTGGTGTTGACTGTCCCTTTAAACATGTTAAAAAAATTTAAATGAAAAAAAGGCTACATAAAATCTGTATCAATTTAAATTAACAGAAAAATATACTGTAATACATTTTAAAATTCCCTCTTTCTCAAAGAATAAAGTAAAAAGTATCCTTTTAAACAAAATAAAATCCTGCAATATGGTTTGCTCACTAAAAAAAGCAAACAGCAAAACATAACAACCCAGTATCTTTCCTTTGCTATAAATTATTAGCTGATTAAAGTGTTTACTAAAATTAAATTTAAGAAAATGCGGTAATCAATGACGTAAAGGTATATGATATCCAAATGTTGAAGCACATTAAACTGATGCAGCATTGCTGTAAAAGGCTGACTAGAAAATATCACCTCAACATCTCTATGTAAAAAAGAAAGATATTTTACCTCAAATTTTCTAAGTATTCACAACCCAATGTAAAGAGAATTTAAGCAGCCAGTCAGGATGCTTGTTCCATGACAAGCTAGGGTGTGTGTATCTGTCATGTGCAGCCACAGTCATGTTATTTTCCTATTCAGTTTTAGTAAGTTCTATGAAATCTCATGAGATTTCAGTGAAATATAATGAGATCACTGCTGATGCTGATTGGTTATTTTTTTTTGTTCAGCTTGCAGGCAGCTGGACAGCAGCTGGGCATAACTGTTTACACAGCACTTACTCTGGCGAGCTGAAGAAATTTTGAGGTAAAATATCTTCCTTTTTTACATAGAGATGCTCAGGTGATATTTTCTTGTCAGCATTTTACAGTTATGCTGCATCACTTTCAATTGCTTTAGCATATGAGAATTATGTCCCTTTAACTAGCACTGTTTTACTAAATACATTCAATTGTTATGAAAACTGTCCCAATATTCTTCACATAATGTAGCAATGTAACATTATAATCTCAGATATTTAAGGTACCAATACATGGCTACAGTTTTGTATCTGCAAGATAACAGACCATAAACAGACAGAAATCTTGACTATACTGAGATATTGGGGCCGAATTATCATATGGAGGACGAACATGATTCGCTGTGTCGAATCATGTCCGCCCGACATCACTAAATGCCGACAGCATATGCTGTCGGCATTTAACATAGAACAAGCTGTTCTGGTGAACTGCTTGTGCAATGCCGCCCCCTGCAGATTCGTGGCCAATCGGCCGCTAGCAGGGGGTGTCAATCAACCCGATCGTATTCGATCGGGATGATTGCTGTCCGCTGCTCAGAGGCGGCGGACGAGTTAAGGAGCAGCGGTCTTAAGACCGCTGCTTCTTAACTCCTGTTTCAAGCGAGCCTGAAGAATCGTGCGGAAACAGGGGGATCAGGGGTCATTCGGCCCTTGATCATTCGGCCCCATTGTCTCCCATAACACCTCAAAGAGAGGATGCCCAAGTAGACAAAGTAAGTACTGCTGCATTTTGACATTCTGGCTTCAGCGCAAGAGATAGGATTCAATTAAAACTTAATCCCTTTGCAAAGCCCTGCACCAATGTCGTTGGGGTAAAATTCCTGCCGAAAACCCTATTACATAGTTATATAGTGATCATAAGAGATAAGCGTATTAGGTGTGTTTTTAGAGATTTAAATTAGCAAAAGTGGCAGAAAATGTTATCAATTTCACCCTCTGTTATTATAATATAGTATTTTTAATCCTCACTATTAAAACGGTTTAAAATACAATCAAGGAAAATTAGTTAAAAGAAAGTCACGTATTGCATATTAACATTCCGATTCTACTTGCACCATAAATACCGTGATAGTACCTGAGTTATCTTTTACCCAAATGAAAACAATGAATGCGTTTCCAAGGAGGTACAAAATCTATTAATCAAGTACAACCATACTTTGTATAGCTGCATCACACAGAAATAGATCCGTCTCTAAAATTGGTTTTTCCAATCAGTACGTTGACTAGTGTGGCTTTTCCCTTTGTACACGATTCCTGCGCTTGCTTGATGATGTCAGCTATGCGATCATCTTCCTGACGAGTAACGATGAAGCCTTTTCCACCAAAGCCCTCGGCTACAACATGATAATCTGCACAGAAGGAATGGGCATTATCAGTAATTTAGTTGATATATTATTGTTATATTAGGGTATTTATCTTTTTTATTTTTTTAGTAAATTGGTTAAAACTAACCACAATTTGAAAGTTAATAGAAGTGGTGTGTGAAACTAACCAAGCCTCCTGTCATTCTTAAAGGACCACTCAGTGCAGTAGAATTGCATAATTAAAAAGTGCATAATAAAAAGACACTGATTTAACACCTACTCTGAATTTTAAATAAGCAGTATATTTTTTTTCTGACAAATTAATTTTTTCGCCCATTTTCCGGCCCTGTGTCATCTGACAGACATCAGCCAATCACATACTAGTATACATATACCCTGTAAGCTTGTGCACATGCTTAGTAGGATCTTGCTCCCCAAAAATTGTGAATATGGAAGTAGGGCATGTCATTTTAAACAATTTTCCAATTTACTTCTATCACCAGTTTTGCTTTGTTCTCATGGTATTCTTAGTTGAAAGCTAAATCTAGGAGGTTCATATGCTAATTTCTAAGCCCTTGAAGGCCGCCTCTTAGCTAACACTGTGCTCACGCATGTGGAGTCCCTAGGAGCCAGCACTGATTGGCTAAAATGCAAGTCTGTCAAAAGAACTGAAATAAGGGGCAGTTTGCAGAGGCTTAAATACAAGATAATCACAAAGGTAAAAAGTGTATTAATATAACTGTGTTGGTTGTGCAAAACTAGGGAATGGGTAATAAAGGGATTATCTATCTTTTAAAACAATAAATATTCTGGTGTAAACTGTCCCTTTAAAGGCTGCACTGTATGTGAGTTTGTATGTAAAAAACATAATTTGTATACTTACCATTAGATCCCCTTATTCACATTCTAAGTAACAGCTTGAACAACAAGAAATAATACTCTACCTTTTGGGTAATATTTATGCCACTGCTTGGCAGAAAGCGGACTTCAAACAAAGTATGGTACAGGAAGACCCTTCTTACTACCAAATATTCCCTCAAGTTCAAAGCACTGAAAATCATAATAATGGAATGTAGGGCATGGTCACAAACAGGACACAAATCTCTAGGTGTCTAACGGCAAAAACTTATTTCCAAAATCTTTTAGAATATGTTAGAAGAAGATAGAGTGAAACATTAAATAAAGAAAACATGTTGACCACTGTACACAACTGATCCAGAGAGGCCTCATGGCAAGGGTAGAGTAAAAGACTTCTACATGTGCTCAACAGGAAAAGTACCTGGGCTGTACACATTCAATAAATAAATTATAGATGAGGAGAGGCCTAAATCTAATAATAATTCCAGCCTGCCAGGATCCAAGAAACAAACTCTGAGAAAAAAGATCCACACACAGCGGAATATGGGTGAAGGAGCCCACAAACAGCATGGATGATGGTAACAACATGATAAAAGCTAGAGAATGAGTTATGTTCCAAGAAACTGGCAGTTCAAAAGCTACGGGATTGTCAGTCCTGGAGCTGAACTTATACCCTATAAACTTTTAGTAAGAGACTAACGGCTAGATTTAGAGTTTTGTCGGTAACGACCCGTGTAGCTAACGCTGGCTTTTTTCTGGCCGCACCTTTAAAATAACTCTGGTATTGAGAGTCCACAGAATGGCTGCGTTAGGCTCCAAAAAAGGAGCGTAGAGCATTTTTAACGCAACTGCAACTCTCGATACCAGAGTTGCTTACGGACGCGGCCAGATTCAAAAACGTGCTCGTGCACGATTCCCCCATAGGAAACAATGGGGCTGTTTGAGCTGAAAAAAAACCTAACACCTGCAAAAAAGCCGCGTTCAGCTCCTAACGCAGCCCCATTGTTTGCTATGGGGAAACACTTCCTACGTCTGCACCTAACACCCTAACATGTACCCCGAGTCTAAACACCCCTAGCCTTACACTTATTAACCCCTATTCTGCCGCCCCCGCTATCGCTGACCCCTGCATATTATTTTTAACCCCTAATCTGCCGCTCCGTAAACCGCCGCTACTTACATTATCCTTATGTACCGCTAAACTGCTGCCCCTAACACCGCCGACCCCTATATTATATTTATTAACCCCTAATCTGCCCCCCGCAACGTCGCCTCCACCTGCCTACACTTATTGACCCCTAATCTGCCGACCGGACCGCACCGCTATCATAATAAAGTTATTAACCCCTAATCCGCCTCACTAACCCTATAATAAATAGTATTAACCCCTAATCTGCCCTCCCAAACATCGCCGACACCTAACTTCAAACATTAACCCCTAATCTGCCGACTGGAGCTCACCGCTATTCTAATAAATGTATTAACCCCTAAAGCTAAGTCTAACCCTAACACTAACACCCCCCTAACTTAAATATAATTTAAATCTAACGAAATAAATTAACTCTTATTAAATAAATTATTCCTATTTAAAGCTAAATACTTACCTGTAAAATAAATCCTAATATAGCTACAATATAAATTATAATTATATTATAGCTATTTTAGGATTAATATTTATTTTACAGGTAACTTTGTATTTATTTTAACCAGGTACAATAGCTATTAAATAGTTAAGAACTATTTAATAGCTAAAATAGTTAAAATAATTACAAAATTACCTGTAAAATAAATCCTAACCTAAGTTACAATTAAACCTAACACTATACTATCATTAAATTAATTCAATAAAATACCTACAATTACCTACAATTAAACCTAACACTACACTATCAATACATTAAATGCAATATGTACAAATAACTACAATGAAATAAACTAACTAAAGTACAAAAAATAAAAAAGAACTAAGTTACAAAAAATAAAAAAATATTTACAAACATAAGAAAAATATTACAACAATTTTAAACTAATTACACCTACTCTAAGCCCCCTAATAAAATAACAAAAACCCCCAAAATAAAAAATGCCCTACCCTATTCTAAATTACTAAAGTTCAAAGCTCTTTTACCTTACCAGCCCTGAACAGGGCCCTTTGCAGGGCATGCCCCAAAGAATTCAGCTCTTTTGCCTTAAAAAAAAACATACAATACCCCCCCCCACATTACAACCCACCACCCACATACCCCTAATCTAACCCAAACCCCTCTTAAATAAACCTAACACTAAGCCCCTGAAGATCTTCCTACCTTGTCTTCACCATGCCAGGTATGACTGTCCGTTCCAGGCTCCGATATCTTCATCTAAGCCCAAGCGGGGGCTAGACATCCATCATCCGACGGCTGAAGAAGTCCAGAAGAGGCTCCAAAGTCTTCATCCTATCCGGGAAGAAGAGTAGATCCGGACCGGCAACCATCATCTTCCAAGCGGCATCTTCTATCTTCATCCGATGAGGACCGGCTCCATCTTCATCCGGCGACGTCCAACTGAAGAATGACGGTTCCTTTAAGGGACGTCATCCAAGATGGCGTCCCTCGAATTCCGATTGGCTGATAGGATTCTATCAGCCAATCGGAATTAAGGTAGGAAAATTCTGATTGGCTGATGGAATCAGCCAATCAGAATCAAGTTCAATCCGATTGGCTGATCCGATCAGCCAATCAGATTGAGCTCGCATTCTATTGGCTGATCGGAACAGCCAATAGAATGTGAGCTCAATCTGATTGGCTAATCGGATCAGCCAATTGGATTGAACTTGATTCTGATTGGCTGATTCCATCAGCCAATCAGAATTTTCCTACCTTAATTCCGATTGGCTGATAGAATCCTATCAGCCAATCGGAATTCGAGGGACGCCATCTTGGATGACGTCCCTTAAAGGAATCGTCATTCTTCAGTTGGACGTCGCCGGATGAAGATGAGTCCGCGGTGGAGGTCTTCAGGATGGAGCCGGTCCTCATCGGATGAAGATAGAAGATGCCGCTTGGAAGATGATGGTTGCCGGTCCAGATCTACTCTTCTTCCCGGATAGGATGAAGACTTTGGAGCCTCTTCTGGACTTCTTCAGCCGTCGGATGATGGATGTCTAGCCCCCGCTTGGGCTTAGATGAAGATATCGGAGCCTGGAACGGACGGTCATACCTGGCATGGTGAAGACAAGGTAGGAAGATCTTCAGGGGCTTAGTGTTAGGTTTATTTAAGGGGGGTTTGGGTTAGATTAGGGGTATGTGGGTGGTGGGTTGTAATGTTGGGGGGGGGTATTGTATGTTTTTTTTTACAGGCAAAAGAGCTGAATTCTTTGGGGCATGCCCCGCAAAGGGCCCTGTTCAGGGCTGGTAAGGTAAAAGAGCTTTGAACTTTAGTAATTTAGAATAGGGTAGGGCATTTTTTATTTTGGGGGTCTTTGTTATTTTATTAGGGGGCTTAGAGTAGGTGTAATTAGTTTAAAATTGTTGTAATATTTTTCTTATGTTTGTAAATATATTTTTATTTTTTGTAACTTAGTTCTTTTTTATTTTTTGTACTTTAGTTAGTTTATTTCATTGTAGTTATTTGTACATATTGTATTTAATTAATGTATTGATAGTGTAGTGTTAGGTTTAATTGTAGGTAATTGTAGGTATTTTATTTAATTAATTTAATGATAGTATAGTGTTAGGTTTAATTGTAACTTAGGTTAGGATTTATTTTACAGGTAATTTTGTTATTATTTTAACTAGGTAACTATTAAATAGTTCTTAACTATTTAATAGCTATTGTACCTGGTTAAAATAATTACAAAGTTGCCTGTAAAATAAATATTAATCCTAAAATAGCTACAATGTAATTATTCGTTATATTGTAGCTATATTAGGGTTTATTTTACAGGTAAGTATTTAGCTTTAAATAGGAATAAGTTATTTAATAAGAGATAATTTATTTCGTTAGAATAAAATTATATTTAATTTAGGGGGGTGTTAGGGTTAGGGTTAGAATTAGCTTTAGGGGTTAATAAATTTAATAGAGTAGCGGTGCGGTCCGCTCGGCAGATTAGGGGTTAATAAGTGTAGGTAGTTGGCGGCGACGTTGTGGGGGGCAGATTAGGGGTTAATAAATATAATATAGGGGTCGGCGGTGTTAGGGGCAGCAGATTAGGGGTACATAAGGATAACGTAGGTGGCGGTCGGCAGATTAGGGGTTAATTATTGTAGGTAGTTGGCGGCGACGTTGTGGGGGGCAGATTAGGGGTTAATAAATATAATATAGGGGTCGGCGGTGTTAGGGGCAGCAGATTAGGGGTACATAAGGATAACGTAAGTATCGGCGCTTTGCGGTCGGCAGATTAGGGGTTAATAAGTGTAGGCAGGTGGAAGCGACGTTGTGGGGGGCAGATTTGGGGTTAATAAATATAATATAGGGGTCGGCGGTGTTAGGGGCAGCAGATTAGGGGTACATAAGTATAACGTAGGTGGCGGTCGGCAGATTAGGGGTTAAAAAATTTAATCGAGTGGCGGCGATGTGGGGGGACCTCAGTTTAGGGGTACATAGGTAGTTTATGGGTGTTAGTGTACTTTAGAGCACAGTAGTTAAGAGCTTTATGAACCGGCGTTAGCCCAAAAAGCTCTTAACTACTGACTTTTTTCTGCGGCTGGAGTTTTGTCGTTAGATTTCTAACGCTCACTTCAGACACGACTCTAAATAGCGGAGTTAGAAAGATCCCATTGAAAAGATAGGATACGCAATTGACGTAAGGGGATCTGCGGTATGGAAAAGTCGCGGCTGAAAAGTGAGCGTTAGACCCTTTTTTGACTGACTCCAAATATCGGCGGTAGCCTATAACCAGCGTTAGGAGCCAAACTCTAAATCTAGGCCTAAGAAAAATCTCCAGAACAAGTGTTCCAAATAGCTGCGAGTCATTTTAAATAACTTTCCATTTTACTTTATCATCAAATTTGTCTCATTCTCTCTTTATCATTTTTTTGAAAAAGCAGCAATGAACTACTGGGAGCTAGTTGAACGGATGGAGCCAACCAATGACAGCCAACATATATGTGCAGTTAACAATCAGCAGCTAGCTCCCACTTGTGCATTGCTGCTCCCGAGCCTACCAAGGTATGCTTTTCAACAAAGAATGCCAAGAGACCGAAGCACATTAGATAATAGAAGTGTATGACCCCTTGACTTGTGTAAGGCAATACACACCAATTGCCTGACTGTACCAGCACAGAAAGGCCTGTGAGAGCCTTCTGCATATGGTGCAGGGATATGTTGATCTGTCTATGAGTTACAAAACATTAATGGAAAGAGAGACATCTCCTGAGAAACAAAGCACTTACACAAGGAGGTAGTTTCAGGCTGTATCCCATAAAGAATTGTCTGTATTGATAATCAGCCAATTTTGAAGTTGGAGACATAGGCCTGCAGCAAACGTCTCTCATAACACCATGAAGTGAGGGAATTACATATTGTGGGAGATAAGACAATGATCTGTGATTGATTCTTTACAGAATGGTCTCAAAGATGGCGAAAAGTGAATATCTGGAAAATAGAATAATTTCTACAGCCACTACTATAAGCCAATAACCCTCCCAAATATGCACTTTAGGTTTCTTGTTGATGGAAGTATTGTGGAGATAATGCTTTGCCGACAAGCAGGAAAGAATAAGAATGACAAAAACAGAAGAATTTTGGATGATTTCCAAGAAGGCAATCTTAACCATAGGAAACTGCTTGCATTTTTTTATTAATCATCAATGATGATGAAGGCTCTACAGAAAAGGGGAGATGTAAGCCAGCACCTGATTGCAGGATGAGGAAGTGATGAAGATGTGGACTAGAAAAATAAAGAAATCTGATAATATCACTTTGGCAAGGTTGCTGTAACAACTTTGAGGTTGTAACTAGAGCAAAAAAAAGAAGAGTTACAAACTTTTATATATATCTAAATAAGCATTTTTAGTTCAATGGGATTGGCCAGTTTCCATGCTCTCAGAATGCAACAGAATGGCCATTTTAACTCAGGAACATTTAACAAACTTGTTGACAGGAACCACAAGGAAGATTGAAAACATCTATATCACCATTCATGTGAGGAAATCAGATGAATAACAACTCCTGCAAGAAGATTATCCATGGAGACCAGGAAAGCTCTATGTAGGAGAGTTTGAAATTACTTGAGACCAAATGATAAGTTTGGAAGGTAAAACATGTTTTATAGTAAGAGGGAAAGCATTTTGGATACACAATTAAAATACAATTTAAGTGGAAGTGGGTGTAGTAAACAATACATAACTTGACCTCTACAGCAGGAATGACAGCAAAAGCTTCAGGGACAATTTGTGACCTAAAGATTATGAGGACAACAGTGAAAGGAATGTGAGAGCAAGCAAGAGAAGAAACCCCCAAAGAAGCAACATGTATTCAACAGGCTAGACTCTTGCTTCCTATTCTGGAGGACAGTGAGGCTTTTTTCTCACAGAAGACTTTCTGATGATATGGTGTTGGTTGTAATAAAACATAAAGCCAGAGCTAAGACAAACTGCCCGCTGTTCAGGTTTTTAGGTAATTTTCAGTTGACGATGACTTTCACCACACAAGTTGTAGCCACCAAACGATAATGGGAAAACATAAAACTTCAAAAAGTTTCTGTATTTAGGTCGGAATGTTATAGTTCATTGGATGATGCAAAGAGGAGGACAAGTTTCCTAGGTAGTTAACAGGTCTACATTAAAGACATTTTTGAGGGTGCTGTAGGGTCAGGGGTAGCAGCAGGAAATATATTAGTAGGCAGTTTGGCAGAGAGAAGTCATATCAAATACCACCTAAGCAAAACAGCTGAAGCCAAGCTTTACAAGTCTATGTTGGGATAGCTTAGATATACATAAAGTACTGGATAGGTATGTGAATATTCCATCAAAGAGAGAAGAAATGTACAGCAAAATAATTTCTAAATTTTACATATGGGTAATAAAGAAAATATAATGTGTACTTTTTGACGCTTTAAATGTAACATTAGCAGAGACTATGTGAAAAGGAAAGAATGTAAGAGGCCACAATTAACAAAAATTAACCAGAAAGTGAAAGATGGAAAACCACTGAAAAAAATAGTCTAATTTATTACTTCAAAGCGTCTATCTGAAATGTGTTTCATGTCCCTTTAAGTAATACATATATAGGTCTACATTTTCAACACTTTTAGATTGGCATTCAAACAACAGCATTCAAATACGTCATCAAATACTTATTACAATTCTAGTAAGTGACAATATTATTTATTTATGATTTATGCGGTATCTTGATTAGTTTTATTGGTAGCTCTGTAACATAGGATTTCCCATAGCTTACTCTGTTCATACCATTTATTTATTTTTAACATTGATAATACCTAAAGCAGTCTCTTAAATTCAAATTGAAACCTTTTTACAACTATTTTATTTAGTACTGAGCAAATGCAGGTCTGCATAAAACATGTTTTTAAATAAGGATGTTGAATACAAACATAAATTATGCTTACCTGATCATTTAATTTCCATTTGTGGGAGAGAGTTCACTGCTTCATTCATTACTTGTGGGAATTAAGAACCTGGCCACCAGGAGGAGGCAAAGACATCCCAACCAAAGACTTAAATACCTCCCCCACTCCCCTCATCCCCCAGTCATTCTGCCAAGGGAACAAGGAAGAGTAGGAGAATATCAGGGTATAAATGGTGCCAGAAGATATTATTAAATTTAGGTCCATCCCCTGGAGAAACGGGCGGGAGCAGTGGACTCTCCTCCCACAGATGGAAATGAAATTAATGGGAGGAGAGTCCACTGCTTCATTCATTACTTGTGGGAACAAATACCCAAGCTCTAGAGGATACGGATTGAAAAAAATGGGAGGGTAAAAGGAGGCGGACCCTAAACTGAGGGCACCACAGCCTGCAGAACCTTTCTCCCAAAAGCTGCTTCAGCCGAAGCAAAAACATCAAATATGTAAAAGGTTTCAAAAGTATGTAAAGAGGACTAAGTAGCCGCCTTACAAATCTGCTCCATAGAGGCCTCGTTCTTAAAGGCCCAAGAAGAGGCCAAAGCTCTAGTTGAATGAGACGTAATCCTCAGAGGAGGCTTATGTCCTGCTGTCTCAATGCGAAACGGAGTACACTCCTCATCCAAAAAGATAAGGAAGTCGAAGAGGTCCTCTGACCCCCACGCTTCCCGGAAAGAGAACAAACAGAGAAAGAATCTAAATTCCTACATGGTCTGAAGATAGGACTTTAAGGCACGAACTACATCCAGAATTACGTTGAAAGGAACCACAATCTCTTGATTGATGTTGCGAATTGACACAACCTTAGGAAGAAAATCTAACTTGGTTTGTAAAACAGCCTTATCAGCATGGAAATCCAGATAAGAATGGACGCATTGCAACGCAGTAATCACAGATACTCTAAGCGCAGAAGCAATAGCCCGTAGAAAAAGAACCTTCCAAGACAACAATTTAATGTCTACATCATGCATAGGCTCCAACGGAGCCCGTGCAAACCTAAAGAAGAAGATTTAAACTCCAAGGAGGAGCAATAGATCTAAACCCAGGTCTGATCCTAGCAAAGCCTCAACAAGAGAAGCTCAGGAAGCTCAGCAAACTTCTTGTGCAGTAACACAGACAGGGACGAAATCTGTCCCCTCAGGGGACTTGCAGAAATCCCTTCTCCAGTTCATCCTGGATAACAAAATAAGTAGGTCCTCCACACCTTATGATAGATGCGACAAGCAACCAGCTACAAGCTTTAATGAGAGTAAAAATAACACTCTCAGAAACCCTCTCTTAGCTAGGACTAAGCATTCAATCTCCACGCAGTCAGCCTCAGAGATCTAAACATAGATGAACAAAGAGACCTTGGTCAGCAGATCCCTGTGACTAGTCCGCGAAACCCTATCCTTCGCGGCCAAGACAGAGCAATCGGTATCACTGACGCCTCCTTGATTCGAACCGCTACACTAGGACGTAGTGGTAACGGCCGTAAAAGATAAATTAGATTTAACCTCCAAAGCCCCGCTAATGGATCTGTTAGCTTTGCCTAAGGATCCCTGTACCTCGACCCATATCTGGGTAACTTGGAAATGAGACGTCATAAGATCTTCATCTTGCAAATATCTGCAAACACTCGGGATGGAGAGACCAATCCCCCCGGATTAAAGTATTGTCTGCTGAGGAAATCTGCTTCCCAGTTGTCCACACCCGGAATGTGGATCGCTGACAGCGAACAAATGTATGTCTCCGCCCACTCCAGATCCAAGATACTTCCCTCATAGCTAGGGAGCTTCTTGTGGCCCCCTGATGGTTGATGTAAGTCACCGAAGATATATTGTCTGATTGGAATCTGGTAAACTGGGACGGACCCTTGGAGGCCAAGCCTTCAGAGCATTGTAAATTGTCCAAAGATCCAAAATGCAATCGGGAAGGAGCTTTTCCTCCTGAGTCCACCCCAAACAGCTCCCCATCCTGAAAGACTCGCAACCGTAGTCACAATCACCCAGGATAGTCTTGAGATGGACATCCCTTGGGACAAGTGATCCAGACAAAAACACCAAAGAGCGATTCTCTCGATCTGTTGTCCAGAGAAATCTGTTGAGACAGATCTCAATGATCGCCGTTCCACTGCTTCAGCATGCACAGTTGCAACAGTCTGAGGTGAAACCTGGCAAAGGAAATGATGTCCATGCTGGACACCATGAGACCAATCACCTCCATACACCGAGCCACAGATGGCCTTAAGGAGGTCTGGAAGGCAAGAAATGTTGAAGCTAGCCTGCAACGTCTCTGGTCTGTTAGAAAAAAATCTCATGTCTATGGAGACTATTATAGTACCCGGAAATTCCACCCTGGTACTCGATACAAGAAAACTCTCTCTAGATTTATCTTCCATCCATGGGATCGAAGAAGACAGAGGAGAGATTCCGAATGGTCCACACTCCGAAAAACTTCTTGGAGAATGCTGCGTTGGCCGGGAATCAAACCCGGGGCAACTACTTGGAAGGCAGTTATGCTCACCACTATACCAGCTAGACCAAACAGAAGATCAATAAACTGCTCCAGGAACGCAAACCCTAGGAACTGGAAGTGGTCCTTGAGGATTAGTACGTGAAGAGATCATCCTTCAGATCTATTGTGGTCATGAACTGCCCTTCTCGAATGAGGGGAAGAATGGACCTATTGTCTCCCTCTTGAACGAGGAGACATTTAAAAACTTGTTTAAGCACTTCAGGTCCTTCTTTGGAACCACGAAAAAGGGTTTGAATAGTATCCCAAACCTCTCACTGCGATAGGCACCGGGACAATAACTCCTCAGAGGACAGATCCCATACGCACCCCAGAAAAGATTCCCTCCATTCTGGTCAGGCAGACAGGAGAGAGAAGGAACTGCCCTTGGGTGGCTTAGACTTGAAACCTATCTTGTGACCCTGAGCTATGACCTCCAGGACCCATGGATCCTGCACGTCCCTGAACCAAGCGACTGAAAAGAGCGACAGTTTGCCCCCTACACAACCCAGAAGAGGACCGGGGATCGCCCGTTCATACCGACTTAGACTCGGCGGGCTTCTTGCTCTGCTTGGATTTATTCCAGGACTGAGCCGGCTTCCAAGAGCTCTTGGTTTGCTCAGGCTTAGCGGAGGACTGCTGAGATGTGCTTTATCAAAACGAAAGGAATGAAAATTGTCCCTTAGACTCGTTCATATTCTCTTGCGGTAGAAGGGCACCCTTGCCCCCTGTGACCGAGGAGATAATTTAGTCCAGGCCTGGACCAAACAAAATCATTACCTTAAAGGGGAGGGAAATAAGTCTTAGCTGAATTTGCCAAAAAACTTCCTTTAGAAAAAAACGCAAATTCCTAAAACTAAAGTCTGGTTTAGAGGCAGCAGACTCCGACCCAGAATGTTCATACTCTGAAGTCTCAGAAAGAACTTCATCTACTGATAACCCTAGCAGTTAAATCCAATAAATTATCTGATGTACTCTGGGAAGGAGTGCAATATGTAACCTTTCGCTTGCGCTTAAAACAGGGCGAGGTAAAGCATTCAAGGCCGCAGACACCGCCGTCTAAGCTGCGCAGTAATGTCTGGTGAAAAAGTGGCCCCCTCCAGATGGAGGATCAGCAATTCTACGGGAAACTGCATGTGTAGAGAGATAAGCATGTAGGGTACACACCTCACTGGACGACAACTCCTCAGAGGTGGACGGCTCAGTGGTATTAAACATGTTTGATATTATCACATTATCAAGGCATATGGAACATAATTGAGGGGGCGGTACTAAGGCCTCCTCACATTATAAACAGGAATTACTCTTTAGGAATAGAGGGCGTTCCCTCTAAGTAACAGAATCCTCCATCGCTAGTGCAATAACCGGAGAACTATAGAAAAACAGAATTTATGTTTACCTGATAAATTACTTTCTCCAACGGTGTGTCCGGTCCACGGCGTCATCCTTACTTGTGGGATATTCTCTTCCCCAACAGGAAATGGCAAAGAGCCCAGCAAAGCTGGTCACATGATCCCTCCTAGGCTCCGCCTACCCCAGTCATTCGACCGACGTTAAGGAGGAATATTTGCATAGGAGAAACCATATGGTACCGTGGTGACTGTAGTTAAAGAAAATAAATTATCAGACCTGATTAAAAAAACCAGGGCGGGCCGTGGACCGGACACACCGTTGGAGAAAGTAATTTATCAGGTAAACATAAATTCTGTTTTCTCCAACATAGGTGTGTCCGGTCCACGGCGTCATCCTTACTTGTGGGAACCAATACCAAAGCTTTAGGACACGGATGAAGGGAGGGAGCAAATCAGGTCACCTAAATGGAAGGCACCACGGTTTGCAAAACCTTTCTCCCAAAAATAGCCTCAGAAGAAGCAAAAGTATCAAACTTGTAAAATTTGGTAAAAGTGTGCAGTGAAGACCGAGTCGCTGCCCTACATATCTGATCAACAGAAGCCTCGTTCTTGAAGGCCCATGTGGAAGCCACAGCCCTAGTGGAATGAGCTGTGATTCTTTCGGGAGGCTGCCGTCCGGCAGTCTCGTAAGCCAATCTGATGATGCTTTTAATCCAAAAAGAGAGAGAGGTAGAAGTTGCTTTTTGACCTCTCCTTTTACCAGAATAAACAACAAACAAGGAAGATGTTTGTCTAAAATCCTTTGTAGCATCTAAATAGAATTTTAGAGCGCGAACAACATCCAAATTGTGCAACAAACGTTCCTTCTTTGAAACTGGTTTCGGACACAGAGAAGGTACGATAATCTCCTGGTTAATGTTTTTGTTAGAAACAGCTTTTGGAAGAAAACCAGGTTTAGTACGTAAAACCACCTTATCTGCATGGAACACCAGATAAGGAGGAGAACACTGCAGAGCAGATAATTCTGAAACTCTTCTGGCAGAAGAAATTGCAACTAAAAACAAAACTTTCCAAGATAATAACTTAATATCAACGGAATGCAAGGGTTCAAACGGAACCCCCTGAAGAACTGAAAGAACTAAATTGAGACTCCAAGGAGGAGTCAAAGGTTTGTAAACAGGCTTAATTCTAACCAGAGCCTGAACAAAGGCTTGAACATCTGGCACAGCAGCCAGTCTTTTGTGAAGTAACACCGACAAGGCAGAAATCTGTCCCTTCAGGGAACTTGCAGATAATCCTTTTTCCAATCCTTCTTGAAGGAAGGATAGAATCCTAGGAATCTTAACCTTGTCCCAAGAGAATCCTTTAGATTCACACCAACAGATATATTTTTTCCAAATTTTGTGGTAAATCTTTCTAGTTACAGGCTTTCTGGCCTGAACAAGAGTATCAATAACAGAATCTGAGAACCCTCGCTTCGATAAAATCAAGCGTTCAATCTCCAAGCAGTCAGCTGGAGTGAAACCAGATTCGGATGTTCGAACGGACCCTGAACAAGAAGGTCTCGTCTCAAAGGTAGCTTCCAAGGTGGAGCCGATGACATATTCACCAGATCTGCATACCAAGTCCTGCGTGGCCACGCAGGAGCTATCAAGATCACCGACGCCCTCTCCTGATTGATCCTGGCTACCAGCCTGGGGATGAGAGGAAACGGCGGGAACACATAAGCTAGTTTGAAGGTCCAAGGTGCTACTAGTGCATCCACTAGAGCCGCCTTGGGATCCCTGGATCTGGACCCGTAGCAAGGAACTTTGAAGTTCTGACGAGAGGCCATCAGATCCATGTCTGGAATGCCCCACAGCTGAGTGACTTGGGCAAAGATTTCCGGATGGAGTTCCCACTCCCCCGGATGCAATGTCTGACGACTCAGAAAATCCGCTTCCCAATTTTCCACTCCTGGGATGTGGATAGCAGACAGGTGGCAGGAGTGAGACTCCGCCCATAGAATGATTTTGGTCACTTCTTCCATCGCTAGGGAACTCCTTGTTCCCCCCTGATGGTTGATGTACGCAACAGTTGTCATGTTGTCTGATTGAAACCGTATGAACTTGGCCCTCGCTAGCTGAGGCCAAGCCTTGAGAGCATTGAATATCGCTCTCAGTTCCAGAATATTTATCGGTAGAAGAGATTCTTCCCGAGACCAAAGACCCTGAGCTTTCAGGGATCCCCAGACCGCGCCCCAGCCCATCAGACTGGCGTCGGTCGTGACAATGACCCACTCTGGTCTGCGGAATGTCATCCCTTGTGACAGGTTGTCCAGGGACAGCCACCAACGGAGTGAGTCTCTGGTCCTCTGATTTACTTGTATCTTCGGAGACAAGTCTGTATAGTCCCCATTCCACTGACTGAGCATGCACAGTTGTAATGGTCTTAGATGAATGTGCGCAAAAGGAACTATGTCCATTGCCGCTACCATCAACCCGATCACTTCCATGCACTGAGCTATGGAAGGAAGAGGAACGGAATGAAGTATCCGACAAGAGTCTAGAAGCTTTGTTTTTCTGGCTTCTGTCAGAAAAATCCTCATTTCTAAGGAGTCTATTATTGTTCCCAAGAAGGGAACCCTTGTTGACGGGGATAGAGAACTCTTTTCCACGTTCACTTTCCACCCGTGAGATCTGAGAAAGGCCAGGACAATGTCCGTGTGAGCCTTTGCTTGAGGAAGGGACGACGCTTGAATCAGAATGTCGTCCAAGTAAGGTACTACAGCAATGCCCCTTGGTCTTAGCACAGCTAGAAGGGACCCTAGTACCTTTGTGAAAATCCTTGAAGCAGTGGCTAATCCGAAAGGAAGCGCCACGAACTGGTAATGTTTGTCCAGGAATGCGAACCTTAGGAACCGATGATGTTCCTTGTGGATAGGAATATGTAGATACGCATCCTTTAAATCCACCGTGGTCATGAATTGACCTTCCTGGATGGAAGGAAGAATAGTTCGAATGGTTTCCATCTTGAACGATGGAACCTTGAGAAACTTGTTTAAGATCTTGAGATCTAAGATTGGTCTGAACGTTCCCTCTTTTTTGGGAACTATGAACAGATTGGAGTAGAACCCCATCCCTTGTTCTCTTAATGGAACAGGATGAATCACTCCCATTTTTAACAGGTCTTCTACACAATGTAAGAATGCCTGTCTTTTTATGTGGTCTGAAGACAACTGAGACCTGTGGAACCTCCCCCTTGGGGGAAGTCCCTTGAATTCCAGAAGATAACCTTGGGAGACTATTTCTAGCGCCCAAGGATCCAGAACATCTCTTGCCCAAGCCTGAGCGAAGAGAGAGAGTCTGCCCCCCACCAGATCCGGTCCCGGATCGGGGGCCAACATTTCATGCTGTCTTGGTAGCAGTGGCAGGTTTCTTGGCCTGCTTTCCCTTGTTCCAGCCTTGCATTGGTCTCCAAGCTGGCTTGGCTTGAGAAGTATTACCCTCTTGCTTAGAGGACGTAGCACCTTGGGCTGGTCCGTTTCTACGAAAGGGACGAAAATTAGGTTTATTTTTTGCCTTGAAAGGCCGATCCTGAGGAAGGGCATGGCCCTTACCCCCAGTGATATCAGAGATAATCGCTTTCAAGTCAGGGCCAAACAGCGTTTTCCCCTTGAAAGGAATGTTAAGTAGCTTGTTCTTGGAAGACGCATCAGCCGACCAAGATTTCAACCAAAGCGCTCTGCGCGCCCCGATAGCAAACCCAGAATTCTTAGCCGCTAACCTAGCCAATTGCAAAGTGGCGTCTAGGGTGAAAGAATTAGCCAATTTGAGAGCATTGATTCTGTCCATAATCTCCTCCAAAGGAGGAGAATCACTATCGACCGCTCTTATCAGATCATCGAACCAGAAACATGCGGCTGTAGCGACAGGGACAATGCATGAAATTGGTTGTAGAAGGTAACCTTGCTGAACAAACATCTTTTTAAGCAAACTGTTAGGGGTAATATGAACCTGATGGCAGCCATCTTGTTCTTCGCAGCCATCTTGTTCCTCGCAGCCATTTTGTAATGAATAGACTTTATTATACTGGGGTATTATGCAGTGAGAATTATATGCATGTTATGAGTTTCTTTAGCTATTCGGCCTTGCCAATGTACCCTGGCCTAATGCCTAGAAGTAAGATAGAATAAGATAATGTAAACAAGAGGCTTTAGACACTCGGTTGTCTCTGCAGATGGTAGTTTGTTATGACTCTGTAAATATTGTTATGAGAAACTCATGTTCCAGTTTTTCCTTGTAAATTGCTCTGTATAACTGTGTAAGATGACGCGGTCCTAACGTGTCATCCCCTTAACCCTGTATGTCACTATAAGAAAGGCTTGCACTGTGCAATAAACAGAATTGGCTTTCGATCATAATGCTGCGTGGTCTGAGTCATTCTAAGGGGCCCTTATCAGGTAATCTACATATGCCTCAGGTGGTACACTAGGCCCCAGGCTTTGGCCTGCACTGACACTTACCCCCTGAAGGGGACACCTAACAGTTTTGGCGTCAGGACAGTGGGATTTGCAGTGAGTAACTATGAGTGCTTTTACCATGCTTTCTTTCTGTGAATTTGAACCTAAATTTAGTCTGGTAATAGGTGTTGATAATATATGATATAAGGTTAAAGGGGTTCCTGTGGTTGAAGCACAGGTTTGCGGAGGTTAAAGTCCTGCCGGCAGTTGTGATACCCCTCCAGACAGGTAATCAGTCCTGTGCTGGGACACGACAGGTATTGTGAGTCCTGTCGGTGATAAGCGCACAAGTAATATATGTATGCCAGTCGACGGGAGGTTCTTTTAAGATAAGGTCCCCCGGGCAACTTGGCAGTGAAGTGAGTAAGTCTCACGTGTGTTGAAGTTTCCCATATTCATTCCCATAATAGAGTTTTGTTACCCACCTGAAGCTCATGTTGATATCTGATGCTTGCTTTTGCTGCTATATAAAATTATGCTGTGAGTAGAAAATATTAAGTGGCTGTGCATGTTAATTGTGGCTATTATTGTATTGAGAAAGGGGAACTGCTTATAGATAAGAATGCACAGAGAAAATTACATGTATAAGGTAAAAGAAAAGAAGAGTTAATAGTTTCTGCAAAAGACAGAAATATTTTTTTAAAAACACGGTCAGTAAGTACTGCTGTTTGATAAATAGAGAAATCTCTGTGTTAAAGAATGTAGCAGGCAAAGAAGGGGGGCCACCACTGAGCGCGCACATAGCTCAGAAAAGAAAAAAAAAAGAGAGAGAAAAGAAATCCTGTCTCCGTTTGTAAGATTTTTTTTGTTTGCTTGCAGTAACAAAACTGAAATTTTGTATATTGAGATGCATAATGTGTGATGGTCTGTAGGTTCTCACTATGGTATGCGTGTAACAGATTTACTTTGGACCAGGAACAGAATGTATTATTTGAAAATGATTGTCTCAAACCCTGCAAAAGTGGCCATTTTGTGGGGTTTCGAAAAAAAAGAAAAAATGCATTGTAGAAATGGTGAAAAGTTAATCTAGTGTTTTTTTATATATATATATGTATGTCGTACGCTATGAAATAGATGTTTTTCTGAGAAAGGAAAAAAGGGAGTGAATCTCTGGTATGCGAGATGGAATGAATTTGTGCGTCTGTATCGTAAGAATGTTTCCTTATGTTTCTCTGTTGGGAAATCAGACGTTTTAAGAAGATATTTTGTAATGTTATTTTATGTAACTGTATTTCAAAGTCACCAGCATGTTTTAAGTATGTGGTATTCATATGCAGTTTTAGTTTTAAGTGATAATTGTGTGGCGGCATGTAAAGATATGATATTGTTTTTGCAAGTGAAGTAACGGCTTTGAAAGTGGCTTTGAAAGTGCGATGGTGTGTGTGATTTTTTGTCACGCTCTGGTAAATATGAAATTGTTTCTGGTATGATTAATGGGTTAACGTATGTTGTATTTGTAAGGTCTGTGCACGGCGTGGGTGCACACAATGAAATATATTTATAGGCTGTAATTGAAAGTTTTTCTAAAAGGGCGTCCGTTTTTGTTGCAAGTAAATTAATCTGCAGGTCATGCTACAGTACAGAGGTGAAATTGGTGTGGTAAATCATACAAGCAGCCTAAATTATGGTTAGGATATACATATGTAATTTGCGTGATGAATGGTTAGTCCTTAAAGGGACGGTTCACTGTAACAAGGTGTTGCTATTAATGTATTGTCCATGACTTGTTACACAAGCGGCATATTATCTTATATTTGTCTGGAAAATCAGAGCTCAGTGCGTAGACGGAGCAATAGAAAATTGTCATTTTCTTATTTAAAGAACCAGTGCAATAACCCTGTATTAGTAGTTTGCTAAATATATTTTTAGAGACCTTTCTTTGTATATATTTATTTTAAATTTGCTGTTCAGATAGCAGATATTTTTTTTGCAGCATAACTTAATTCTCTCTGTAATGCAAACTGAAGTGATAAGTTGTCTACAATTTTAGTGTCGGGATCCGTGAGACTAGCGGACAGAAAAGAAAAAAAAAAAAACAAGAAAAACCAGGAGAGAAAATATTTAAAGGGATACAGGAAAACTGGTATAACATCTGAGAATTTAAGGGAATATTTACATAAAAGACGATGAGGTTTACTGTAAGCCTAACACTAGTATATTTCACTGTGTTAGCAGTTTCAATTAAAGATTATTTTTAGTTTGGTTAAAATGTCCCTTTAATTAGCCTGCATCCCACTGTGAGTGCGTTCTTATGCTGCTTATGCTTGTTTAGGCTATTTAATGAACGTCAGTATGCATTTTTTTATTATAAGGATCATTGGTGTTAATTTAAAGGGGAAATTGTATTAGTATTCTTTTTCAGAAAGCTTATTTTTTGTGTTATATACGGTTGTTATATTTGGCTGGAGAGCTGCAGAATGGGGAATATCAAATTATATACAACGTTAAATCCAATAATTTTGTTGTGGTTAAACTAATTAGCTTTTATCACGTTTTAGTGTGAATTTTATATTTTTAAGCAGTAAACAGTGTTTCTCCTTTAAGTAAAAATGAAACTTTGAGCTTGCCTTACTATCTTTGAGAGGAATGATAACACTGTGCATGTTTTGCTTTTCTTTAAAAAAAAAAAGTTTCTCTGTTTGGCTTTGTTGCAGAGAGAACGATTTGCATTTTACATTTAAAGCGGCAGTACTGGTGTTCTATGTTATAAAAATGATAACTATAAATTGCTCACTACAAAGAAACAAGTATTTATATTATATTCTGTCACAGAATATAGCTTAAAAATGATAATTTTATTTCTGTGGCTGTCAAACTGTATCTCACAGATATAACTCTTTGTTATTTAAAATAACCCCCACTGCGTTCAATAAATAAATGAGATATTATTTAATGAAGTGATTTCAGTGACACTTTAAAAATATATATAGTTATTTGGTTATTAACTAGTCTACCACTATTATTGCAATGACTTTGATTGCTGCTTAACAGTTAAGCCGTGGTCTATAAGGTGTCTACAAATAAACACCCCTAATTAAGGCAATAGGGGTCAGCAAACAAATGATGCACATTTTATCTGATTCTACTGCATTTATATAACTTGCTAATTTATCTGTTCACAGTTTTGGTTTTATTTATATGGCTTACGTGTATTCTGTCTCTTGGTGTTGTAATGAGATTTATACAGCCTGTGATAAGAGGCAGTCCTCAAAGGTTTAAAAAAAATTAGCATATAAGCCTACCTATGTTTGGTTTAATCTAGGAAGGTTGGTTAAAATTAAAAGTCCTATCTGAATAATGAATTTTCATTTATCCTAGAATGTCCCTTTAACAGTGGCTACTGTGGTTATCTGATCTGTCCCAAATAAGCGCAATTTTATTTGTGCAATCTGTAACTTAAGTTTCTTGGGCATCTGCTGTGATTGCTTTCTTTGTGTGATATTAAAGTTTTGTACATAGTGGATGTTTTTAATTGTTTGTCATGTTCTGAGTGTGTTGCATTTCAGCGAATGTCAGAATATGTGTTGCATTCTAAGTTAATTGTGGTTGTTTGAAATTTGTGTCAGCAGCTAATGTTTCGTTTTGTGTAAGACAAGAACGATTGGTTTTCATTGTTTGTTATGTTTTTCTCTTTTGTGGACAGCATATTGAATTGTGAAGTGTCTTTCATTTTGCTTGCTATTGAGAATTGTCTCTGCATGAGTGGAGTGCATGATTTATCGTTAGTTTCTTGTTATCTTGTGTTTGCGTGTCACATGAGATGTTTCACGCAAACATGGGGGAAGTATTGATGAGTATTGATGAATATCGTTATGTAATGGGGGTGATTGCTTTTAGGAGGTGAACCTAAAACGTTTTGAATCTCCTTGTACAATTTTATTGTCTAACCACCAGCTGTGCCCTAAAATTTCCTTGTCTTACCCCTATGCAGGATGCACTACGTCCCTAGGATTAGATCTTTTTATTGTCTTTCTGTGTTTTATTTTGCTCTCATATTTCAGAGGCCTAAAATGTTTTATTTTTCTATGTGGTTCTTAACACTATATTTGTATTTGCAGGATGAGAGTATGCTGTCTTCAGAGATTGAAACACACTAACTGAATTATTTTTGAGTTTCCATATTTAGGTAAAATCTGTACAGGCAAAATTCCATAAGTGCACTCTTCAAAAGATTAAAGATTGAAAGCAAGTAAACCTTTAAAGAAAGAAAAGATAAAGATGAAAGACCTTTTGTCAAGCTTGTTTTAACCATCATACTGCAGTAAAAAAAAAGTTACTGAACTATCTTTGGATCCATTCTTTGCTTTACATGCTGGTACCAGCCCCAGAACTGGACTCTGGGTAATCCATGACTGTTTTCTCTGATGTGTGTCTTCAGGACATAAAGACTATCCTTCTCTGGACTGTGCCTTACCGCTCGATATGGAAGTCCTGTTATGCTGTTACAGGATCAACCAATTAAATTAGGGGAGTATTGTTTTAACTCCATTCCTTATATTGCTTGTTTTGTATTTTCTTGTATTTGTTTTATTTTTATTGATCATATTTGGTCTAAGAAGGACACGTCTAAGCTAGAAGTTTATAGTAAATATACAGAGAAATGTTTGTTCAGGGAATAGCATAATTATAGTTTATGAAAGCAAATGTATTTTTCCCTTTTATTAATTAGTATGGTATCTGCAAAGTGAATTTGGTCATTCCTGATGTTTGTCAAAGAGAGTAATTCTTACCATAAAGATGTGTTTACCTTTAAAAGAGCTTGTAGTTTTAAATGATGTTCTGTTTGTATGCTTTCCTCATATAGGAGTGTGAGAGAATTTAGGTTGGAGAATTATAAGCATTATAGATAGCAGCCATCCAGAATAAAGCAACACAAGGTTCTTTTATTTTTTAGAAGTTCAAAGTGATATAGAGAAGTTGTAAATTTTTCTCTGAGAAATGTCAATGTATTTAAGTTGTATTATATATCAACAATCTTTTGTTTGATTTTAAATGACATAGGATGAAAGTGACGTTTTATTTGGACATAATTGTGATTGTATTGCGGTGTGTACTCATCCTGTACTGTTTCTGTTTGCTTCCTAGACTCCCTGTGACTCGAGTGTCTGCTTGCCATGGGTATCCACTGGTTGCCTTGTCTACCCCATGAACAAACCATCAGATTTCCAGTATCTCCCTGCGGAAGAACCGTGGATAAGCACCCCTACTGCAAATGAACTGTTGGAGAACTGTATTATAGCAAAGTGTCAAGGTGCAGCGCTCTCAAATGGACAAAGACTGTTCTTAAAGTATTCAGAGGCCACCTAGAGACAGTTGTGCTGTTGCTATGTCATGCTTTACTGTGGAAAAGGAACTGTTGGACATATTGGGGGGGTGCTAGCAATGCAGGTGGAGAGATAGATGATGCAGCGTTGTTTGGGGGTAGATGGGGGCTGGTTGGGTCTCTGTGCTGGTAGACCGGTAGTTTTGGGAAGGCTGGAGGATAGATGGAAGGTATTGGAGGGACTGTACCTATATGCAGTGACAATTAGCCTATAAAAGTATATCACGACATGCGAATATTTTTCTCTTTAGTATTCTCACAGAGTTCTGTTACCATAATATAAGGCTTTACTAATTTTCTATGCCTGTCTATTTTTATGTTATTCTGTTAGAATAAAAGGATGGTATGTTAGGGGTAATATGAACCTGATGGCAGCCATCTTGTTCTTCGCAGCCATCTTGTTCCTCGCAGCCATTTTGTAATGAATAGACTTTATTATACTGGGGTATTATGCAGTGAGAATTATATGCATGTTATGAGTTTCTTTAGCTATTCGGCCTTGCCAATGTACCCTGGCCTAATGCCTAGAAGTAAGATAGAATAAGATAATGTAAACAAGAGGCTTTAGACACTCGGTTGTCTCTGCAGATGGTAGTTTGTTATGACTCTGTAAATATTGTTATGAGAAACTCATGTTCCAGTTTTTCCTTGTAAATTGCTCTGTATAACTGTGTAAGATGACGCGGTCCTAACGTGTCATCCCCTTAACCCTGTATGTCACTATAAGAAAGGCTTGCACTGTGCAATAAACAGAATTGGCTTTCGATCATAATGCTGCGTGGTCTGAGTCATTCTAAGGGGCCCTTATCAGGTAATCTACATATGCCTCAGGTGGTACACTAGGCCCCAGGCTTTGGCCTGCACTGACACTTACCCCCTGAAGGGGACACCTAACACAAACCTTCTAATTTTTTATCCATAGGATCTTTGAAAGCACAACTATCCTCTATGGGTATAGTGGTGCGTTTGTTTAAAGTGGAAACCGCTCCCTCGACCTTGGGGACTGTCTGCCATAAGTCCTTTCTGGGGTCGACCATAGGAAACAATTTTTTAAATATGGGGGGAGGGACGAAAGGAATACCGGGCCTTTCCCATTCTTTATTAACAATGTCCGCCACCCGCTTGGGTATAGGAAAAGCTTCTGGGAGCCCCGGCACCTCTAGGAACTTGTCCATTTTACAAAGTTTCTCTGGGATGACCAACTTGTCACAATCATCCAGAGTGGATAATACCTCCTTAAGCAGAATGCGGAGATGTTCCAACTTAAATTTAAATGCAATCACATCAGGTTCAGCCTGTTGAGAAATGTTCCCTGAATCAGTAATTTCTCCCTCAGCCAAAACCTCCCTGGCCCCATCAGACTGGGTTAGGGGCCCTTCAGAAATATTAATATCAGCGTCGTCATGCTCTTCAGTATCTAAAACAGAGCAGCCGCGCTTACGCTGATAAGTGTTCATTTTGGCTAAAATGTTTTTGACAGAATTATCCATTACAGCCGTTAATTGTTGCATAGTAAGGAGTATTGGCGCGCTAGATGTACTAGGGGCCTCCTGAGTGGGCAAGACTCGTGTAGACGAAGGAGGGAATGATGCAGTACCATGCTTACTCCCCTCACTTGAGGAATCATCTTGGGCATCATTATCATTATCACATAAATCACATTTATTTAAATGAATAGGAATTCTGGCTTCCCCACATTCAGAACACAGTCTATCTGGTAGTTCAGACATGTTAAAGCAGGCATAAACTTGATAACAAAGTACAAAAAACGTTTTAAAATAAAACCGTTACTGTCACTTTAAATTTTAAACTGAACACACTTTATTACTGCAATTGCGAAAAAACATGAAGGAATTGTTCAAAATTCACCAAATTTTCACCACAGTGTCTTAAAGCCTTAAAAGTATTGCACACCAAATTTGGAAGCTTTAACCCCTAAAATAACGGAACCGGAGCCGTTTTGAACTTTAACCCCTTTACAGTCCCTGGTATCTGCTTTGCTGAGACCCAACCAAGCCCAAAGGGGAATACGATACCAAATGACGCCTTCAGAAAGTCTTTTCTAAGTATCAGAGCTCCTCTCACATGCGACTGCATGCCATGCCTCTCAAAAACAAGTGCGCCACACCGGCGCGAAAATGAGGCTCTGCTTATGCTTTGGGAAAGCCCCTAAGAATAAGGTGTCTAAAACAGTGCCTGCCGATAGTATTATATCAAAATACCCAGATAAAATGATTCCTCAAGGCTAAATATGTGTTGATAATGAATCGATTTAGCCCAGAAAAAGTCTACAGTTTTAATAAGCCCTTGTGAAGCCCTTATTTACGATCGTAATAAACATGGCTTACCGGATCCCATAGGGAAAATGACAGCTTCCAGCATTACATCGTCTTGTTAGAATGTGTCATACCTCAAGCAGCAAGAGACTGCACACTGTTCCCCCAACTGAAGTTAATTGCTCTCAACAGTCCTGTGTGGAACAGCCATGGATTTTAGTGACGGTTGCTAAAATCATTTTCCTCATACAAACAGAAATCTTCATCTCTTTTCTGTTTCTGAGTAAATAGTACATACCAGCACTATTTCAAAATAACAAACTCTTGATTGAATAATAAAAACTACAGTTAAACACTAAAAAAACTCTAAGCCATCTCCGTGGAGATGTTGCCTGTACAACGGCAAAGAGAATGACTGGGGTAGGCGGAGCCTAGGAGGGATCATGTGACCAGCTTTGCTGGGCTCTTTGCCATTTCCTGTTGGGGAAGAGAATATCCCACAAGTAAGGATGACGCCGTGGACCGGACACACCTATGTTGGAGAAAAAAACATTTTATTCAAAAAAACTGCACCTTTATATCCCAATGGCTGCGGCACTCACCACCTCCCATGACCCAGACAGTACAGAGAGTTATGACTCCTCTCTGATAGACCCCCGGTCAGGAAAGAGGGAAAGAATCCTATGGTGCACAATGCAGGACCATCCCTGCTATGAGAAAAACCGCACCAAGCTTGTAAGCTGCATGGCTCTCAAAGTGAAAGTGAAATCTGTATATTCCATAACACCCTATGAGCCCATAACATCTCACACATAAAGCAGCATAAAATCAAACAAACATATAAGATTATTCCCCCTGTTCAATAATCCCCCTCAGGAGATATTAACCCTTGATTCTATACAGATAAAAGGAGTCACGCTGTGACCCTGTCTTCTAGCGTTATCATACATGTATAAAAAAATGAAACAATCTTGCCAGACTCTATGCCGTGGAACAGGAACACGGCCTTTTAAGTGTGACAGGTTAATAGAAGCGCTCCTGACATGGACTTGAGAGCAGAAAGCAGGCAGCAAAACTCGTCAACGCTGATTTCTTATGGAGCTGTTAATCTGAGTCGGGGTGGTTTCGCAGAGATGACACTCCCTGCATCTCCAGGCTCTAACTTACACCCATGCTCTCAGGCTGACAGGACTACTTAAAACTCCAGTCCCATTGCGAAGAGTACTACCCTCCATAAGAGACTTCTCCAAATCTTCAGACACTTTTCTGCCAACCTCCTGTGACGAAAGGCAAAGAATGACTGGGGGATGAGGGGAGTGGGGGAGGTATTTAAGCCTTTGGCTGGGGTGTCTTTGCCTCCTCCTGGTGGCCAGGTTCTTAATTCCCACAAGTAATGAATGAAGCAGTAGACTCTCCTCCCATTAAGATGGAAAGTTATACTTTTTATCTGTGGCTCCTGTGATAGCCTTACACATTATCAGTGGAGCCGAAACAAAGAATTATATTATTTAGTACCAATTTTTAGAGTAGAGAGATTCAACAAAGCCTAAATTAAAGGGACAGTATACAATAGAATTGTTATTGTTATAAAATGTAGATAATCCCTTTATTACCCATTCCCCAGTTCTGCATAACCAACACAGTTATATTAATGTACTTTTTACCTCTGTAATTACCTTGTATCTCAGCATCTACTCACAGCCCCCTGATCACATAGCTATTTATTTATTATCTATTGACTTGCATTTTAGCTGTGTTGTGCTCTACGGGCGTGAACACAATGTTACCTATATGGCGCACATGAACTAGCAGTCTCCTGTTGTGAAAAGCAAATAAAATGTGATAAGAGGCTGTCTTTAGTGGCTTAGAAACAGACAGACACGTAGAGGTTTAAATGTTATAAAGTATATTAATATAACAAGGTTGGTTGCGCAAAGCTGAGGAATGGGTAGTAAAGGAGTTATCTATCTTTTTAAACAATAACAATTTTAGTGTAGACTGTCCCTTTAAATTCAAGATTAATTTAATACAAATTTTGAGCAATCAATTTCAACTATCATTAGTAGTGTATCCACAAGGCAGAGAGCAAAGCTGAATAATGATTGATTATAATTAGGAAACATAAAGGAATAAAATTACTAAACTGGTAGCAGACAACGAGAAGAAGCAACTTTTTTTTTCCATTATAAATAACGTTTATAGCTAAAACTTTATAGTCAATTAAAGGGACAGAAAAATGTTAGGTAAACTTTTATATTTCAGATAGTGCGTATCAATTTAAAGAGCATTTCAATTTACTTAATTCATCTAATTCACTTGGTTCTCATATCCTTTATTGAAAACCATACCTAGGTAGGCTGAAGAGCAGCTATGCACTACTGGGAGCAAGCTGCCGATTGGTGGCCGCACATTTATGTCTCTTGTCATTGGATTACCAATTTGGTCATCTAGCTCCAAGTAGTGCATTTCTGCTTCTTCAACAAAGGATACCAAGAGAATTAAGCAAATTTGATAATAGAAGTAAATTGGAGAGTTGTTTAAAATGATTTGCTTTATCTGAATCATGGAAGAAAAAACATGGGTTTATGTCCCTTTAATTGCAGGAAACACAAAGCCTTATTTTTTGACAATTTTTTTTAAAATGCATTGTTTATATCTGTTTAGTCTTAATCGGCTACATTAAAGACACATAAAAAGCAATGACAAATGGTCTAATATACTTAAGCATTTTATTATTGCAGTATTATTTTAAAAGAACTTAGTGTTTAACCCTAGCAAAGGGGTTAAAGAAACAGTTAAATTTATCTCCAGAGCGGCAATGAATTGCCAGTTCTGAGCTGAACACAGCCTGTGATTTCAGCAGCCATGTTCAGCTCTTTATCAGATCTGCATTGCCAATTTAGATTAAAGGGATAGTCTAGTCAAATTTAAAATTTTCATGATTCAGATAGAGCACGCAATTTTAAGCAACTTTCTTATTTACTCCTATTATCAATTTTTCTTTGTTCTTTTGGTATCTTTATTTGAAAATAAGCAGAAATGTAAGCTTAGGAGCGGGCCCATTTTCGGTTCAGCACCTGGGTAGCGTTTTCTGATTGGTGTCTAAATGTAGCCACCAATCAGCAAGTGCTACCCAGGTGCGGAACCAAAAATGGGCCGGCTCCTAAGCTTACATTCAAATAAAGATGCCAAGACAACAAAGAAAAAAATATAATAGGAGTAAATTAGAAAGTTTCTTAAAATTACCTGCTCTGTCTGAATCATGAAAGTTAAAAATAAAATAAACTATTCCTTTTATAAGGGCAATGGAGGATTTAACCTACAAAAGCATATAATATATTCATGGCCCATACTGAGAATTAGTGGAAGCCCTGTGTACCCTGTATGACGCTGGTCATTATGCCCTTAAGGACCAGCGACGTATCCTGTACGTCGCTGCAGTCCTGGCCTTCTCTCTGCTGCGATCTCACTCAAATTAGCGAGATTGTGCTATTTCTGCATGCCCCACGAGTGGGGCACTGCAGAAATAGATTTGCAGAGTTACCGATGCAGAGAGGGCCACTCTGTGGCCCTCTCTGCATCGGACAGCGATGGTGCTGATCGTTGGTGGGTGGGAGTGTAAGGAGAGAGGTGGGTGGGCGGCACCGCTCGGGCCGGGAAAAAAAAATAATAAATGGCATCATTGAGGGGGAAGGAGGGAGGTAGGGGCAATAAGGGGGAGCCACAGTGGGATCCGTTGCCATATCTAAGTATATAAGTGATCTCGGAGGGGGAGGGTGGTAGGGTATTGAGGGGGGGGGCAGCTACACTACAGAAAAAAGAAAATATTTATTCTTACCTGATAAATGTATTTCTTTTTTGACACGATGAGTCCACGTATCATCTTAATTACTAATGGGATATTCACCTCCTGGTCAGCAGGAGGAGGGCAAAGAGCACCACAGCAGAGCTGTTAAATAGCTCCTCCCTTCCCTCCCACTCCAGTCATTCGACTGAAGTTAGGAAGAGAAAGGAAAAGCCAAGTTGCAAAGGTGTCTGAAGTTTACAATAACCCACAACCTGTCTTACAAAAATAGGGTGGGCCGTGTACTCATTGTGTCAAAAAAGAAATAAATTTATCAGGTAAGCATAAATTTTCTTTTCTTTTTTAAGACACAATGAGTCCACGGATCTTCTTAATTACTAATGGGATCCAATACCAAAGCTAGAGTACACAGATGATACGGGAGGGACAAGACAGGGAACCTAAACGGAAGGCACCACTGCTTGAAGAACCTTTCTCTCAACAACGGCCTTAGTCGAGGCAAAAATGTCAAATTTTTGGAATTTTGAAAAAGTGTGAAGAGAAGACCAAGTTGCAGCCTTAAAAATCTGTTCCACAGAAGCTGCATTCTAGCATGCCCATGAGGAAGCAACAGCCCTCGTGGAATGAGCCGCAACACTCTCAGGAGGCTGCTATCCAGCAGTCTCAAATGCAAAAAGTATGATACTCCTCAGCCAAAAAGAAAGTGAAGTAGCCATTGCGTTCTGTCTCTTGCGTTTTCTTGAGAAAACCACAAACAAAGAAGAAGACTGACTACAGTCCTTAGTTGCCTGCAGGAAAAACTTTAAAGCACAGACAGTGTCCAAAAAGTACAGATGTCTTTCCTTCTGAGAAGAAGGATTAGGACACAAGAAAAGAACAACAATCTCCTGATTATAGTCCCGATCAGAAACAACTTAGGAAGAAATCCTAATTTAGTACCTAAAGCTACCTTATCTGGATGGAAAATAAGATAAGTAGACTCATATTGAAATGCCGAGAGCTCTGACTCTCTCCATTAAATGAACAGTACCCGAGGGTAGATAAGAACTCTCAACCCTCTGCTTCTCAACCAGATGTGCAAGCCATTAAGCTACACCAGAGAGCATCAAGAAAGAAAACTTTCCCAGATAACAACTTAATATCTAAGGAATGCATAGGCTCAAACAGAGCCCCTTGAAAAAAAACTCTGAGAACGAAATTCAAACTCCATGGAGGAGTAACTGGTTTAAACACAGGCCTGATCCCAACCAAGGCCTGACAAAGTGATTGTACATCTGCCCGATGTCTGTGTAACAAAAAAAATAAAGATAAGAGATTTGACCCCCTAGGGAACTTGACGATAAACCTTTCTCCAACCCTCCTGGAGAAAAGACAAAATTCTAGGAATCCTAACTCTACTCCATGAGTAGCCCATGGATTCACACCAATAGAGATATTTACGTCATATCCTATGATAAATTTTTCTAGAGACGGGCTTACGAGCCTGAATCATGGTCTCAATGACCAAGTCAGAAAAAAAACCTGATTGGATAATATTAAGCGTTCAATCTCCAAGCAGTCATTTTTAGAGAAACCATAGTTGGAAAAAGGAGGGGCCCTTGAAATAGAAGGTCCTTCCTTAACGGAAGTCTCCAAGGAGGCAGAGATGACATGTCCACCAGGTCTGCATATCAAAGCCTGTGAGACAAAGACGGTGCTATGAGTATCAAAGATGCCCTCTCCTGCTCAATTCGAACAATGACCCGAGAAAGAAAATCAAGAATGGGCCTCCGTCCACTGAATTATATTGGATACCTCTGTCATCGCTAATGAACTCCTCGTTCCTCCCTGATGATTGATGTACACCACTGACGTTATCATGTTCGACTGGAACTTGATAAACTGGACAGAGGCTAACTAAGACCAGGCCAGAAGAACCTTGTAGATCGCTCTCAGCTCCAGAATGTTTATAGGAAGAACAGACTCTGACTGAATCCAAACCCCCTGAGCCCTTAGGGAGCCCCAGATTGCTCCCCACCCTAAAAGGCTAGCATCAGTTGTCACAATAACCCAAAATGGTCTGCAAAAGCAGGATCCCTGGGAGAGATACTGCAGAGACAACTACCATTGAAGAGAATCCCTTGTCTCCTGCATTTGAGGAGACAAATCTGTATGATCTCCGATCCATTGCCTGAACATGCTTAACTGTAGAGGTCTGAAATGGAACCGAGCAAACGAGATGATGTCCATTGCCGCCACCATCAGCCTGATTACCTCCATGTACTGAGTCACTGAAGGCCGAGAAGTGGACTGAATGAATAGACAAATATCAATGATCTCTGATGTCTTAACCTTCTATCAGAAAAAGCTGCAATGACATGGAAACTACTATAGTTCCCAAAAAAGTTACCCATGTGCCTGGTACTAAGGAACTCCATCCAAATAAACCTTCCACCCAGAAGATCGCAAGAAAGATAACACCATGTCTGTGTGAAATCTTGAGAAAAAACAGAGAGCTGTGGCAATACCGAAAGAAAGCCACAAACTTGAAACGCTTGTCCAAAAAAACAAACCTTAGAACTTGAGACGATTCTTTTGAATGGCACATGAAGGCACGCGTCCTTTAAATCCATTGTTGTCATAAATTGACCCTCTTGAACCAAGGGAAGAATGGAACTAAGTTTCCATCTTGGAGGACGGGACACAAAGAAATTTATTTAGACTCTTGAGATCTAAAAAGTGGTCTGAAGGTTCCCTCTTTTTTGGCAACCACAAACTGATTGGAATAAAAAACCACGAACCTGTACCTGTATTGGAACTGGAACAATCACTCCCAGATCTGAGAGGTCACCTACGCAGTGTAAGAATGCCTCTCCTTTTATCTGATCTGTAGATAATCCTGAAAGCAGAAACCTGCCTCTGGGAGGAAAACTTTTGAACTCTAATTTGTATCCCTGGGACACTATGTTCTATTGCCCAGGGATCCTGAACATCTTGAACCTAAGCCTGAGAGAAGACGGAAATTCTGCTCCCTACAAGATCCGATCGCGGATCGGGGGCATGTCTTACATGCTGTCTTGAATTCAACAGCAGGCTAATTAGATTTTTTTTTTTTTTAATTCTCTAAATTTCAAATGAGAATATTTCCGACAAGCCAGGTCCCAACAAGGTATTCTCCTTGTAAGGAATTGCTAAAAGCTTAGGCTTAGAGCATACATCCAGAGAGCAAGGCTCTAACTATAAGACTCTGTTAGCTGGAACAGAGAAACCTGAAACCAATGCTCCCAGTTTGAAAACTTGAAGGGAAGAAAATAAAGGAATTAGCCAATCTGAGAGCTTTTATCCTATCCTGGATATTACCCAGAGGAGATTCTGACTTAGTAGGATCAGACAACGCATCAAATCAATATGCCGTCGCACTAGCCCTGATGTACATCCTTTTCTAATTTTTGGCCATAGGACCTTTGAAAAAACCAACTATCCTCTAAGGGTAAAGTAGTTCTCTTAGCTAAGCTGAAAACTACTCCTTCCACCCTAAGGAATGTTTGCTCAGCCTCCTTAGCTGAGTTGGCTATGGGAAACATCTTCTAAATATAGAGAATGCGGTCTCTTCCATTCCTTATAACTAACTGGACGCCCTAGGATAGATTACACCGGTAATGTCGAAGTCACCCAGGGTAGCTAAAACTTTCTAAAGTAACAAATGGAGGTGTTCAAGCTAAAAACTGAAAGAAAAAACAACCCCAGGATCAAATAAAATAATATTCCATCCGAGCTTGAGAATTCTCTCTCCAATAATCCGGAAGTATCTTCCTCTTTCAGGTAACAGGGAAGAACCAGTCGGAATAGCGACCACAAAAAGATCATGGAAAATAATTCTTCTAGTAATGTTTTCCACCAATAAACATATAATGCCTGAAATGCAGGGAAACTCCAGAGGAGAGAGGAATCGCAGGGTACTGCATGTGGACTATAAAATTTTGTGGGACACTATAAGAGAATTGAGTTAACAGACTCCTAAACAGCAAACACCCTAAAAGGAGTAAGCTCAGAAAAAAAGTGAACATTTTTACTAAAAATTAACACATAAAAAAACGTTACTGTCCCTTTAAATGTTAAAAGTAACTTATTACTGATAGCAGAGGCAAGCTAAATTAGCTACCAACATAGCTGATCATAGACATTGCCATGACATTAAAAAAGCAATGTCTTGTGCAGCAATTCCAGCTGGAAATTACCAGGAACCGCAGAGCACTGCATGTGCAATAGTAAAATTAATATACCCTTCTTTAAGTAACCTGCTTCACATATAGTAGGGTAATAAAATAAAGACTGAACTAGTTGTTAGAAAAATTATATTATATGCGCAGAGCACTGCATGTGGGCCATAACATTTAGTGGGACACTATAGGAGAAAATGTGGCATAAATTGACCATAGTCAAGGGACTCCCAAACAGCAAAAAAGCCTTATAAGGGGGCGGAGTCAGCTGCCGAAGAGATCAGACGTGTCTGCAGAGAGCTCCCTGTTTAAAGTTATTATATCTGGGGATATTTGTTGTGTATAAGCTTTAATTTACTTAAAAACCCTCAGACACTTATACCAATATTGCAGTGACCTAAATAGGAAAGAACTTTGGGATTATACAATTGGCCAAGGTGCCCATACACCACTATACAGAACGGCAACATGGAAGACCTCCACGTGGTGCTACAAACCGAACTGGCAGAATTCAGAAGGGACATGCTGGTTCAACTTCAGCGACTACTACACAATACTCCACATGCGGACATTTTAATGCAGATTAAATGCGCTGAGAGACAGGAGAGAACAGCATTTTTGCCACGAAAGGTTAATGAGCCGGATGTCTCTACACTGCTCACTGAGAGCAATTACGGCTTAGGACTTTCAACCACACTATGCAGAGATCCTCCTCTCACGCCGCTTGTGAGTACCCCGAGGTTTATGCATGCTCTTACTGATCATGGAGAGTATAGACCGATTAGGGTTCTTGCGCAGGGAAGAGGTTTTCCCCATGGGCCTGAGAATCTTGAATTATCGGCACAATGGAAGCAGCACGCATGGTCTCTAAATGTGACGCAGTTTAACTCTGAGAGCTTCGCAAACGGAGCTCCTCTCCTCTACAAGCACTGGTTGAGGAAGGTAGATGATTCCTGGCTCCAACTTGATGGATCGATGACGGTGCCTATTGCTGTCAAGGGCCAGACTCTTCTCTGTACAGAGCCGATGCAACAGATGTCATTGTGGGATCCAGGTGGGCCTGTGTCTCCAGAACTAACTTCAAGCCTACACAGCCATTTGACCACAGTCTGCCATTTGCCTACTTGGATGATACACGAAGGGGAGATCCCTAAACTAATGCTAGGTCTATTTTATCTCAGTCTTGACAGTCGTATGCTCTGTCTATACTGATCATATATTCTGGGCTTTTTATTATATTAACTGTGTTTTTCTTCAGATGTGTGTGGAGAGTCTGAGGGACAGCACTGTGGGTTGCGCTTACTCCCCTGCATACGCAGGGTTTTTGCTGAGGCTAAGGAGACTGTCAGACAAAACACCGGAGTTACCAGTTTGGGTTAAGAAACTTTGCTTGTGTTGCAACAAGTTAAAAGCAAAGTTGGCGTGGGGTAAAACGTTAAGACCCACATAGAGACTTCCTTGGTTAATGTAGTTTTAGATAATAAATATGATTGAGTGGCACTTTATATTTAGTTTTGTTTCTAAATGTTTATTTCAATCCGTGAGCTTAGTATATAAGTTCTGTCTAGTGTGCTGTATTAGATAAGTTATGGGACCTACTAAAAGCGTATTTATTTTAGGGAGATAATCTGTTAGAACTGGCAGCCCACTTTAAACAATATATCGGCATGTCTAGAGCATGATGGCATATATGACAGGGACTGAAGGTTTGTTTTCGGATCTATTGACTTATGTTAAGTGATCCCCTTAAAGAAATAAAACAAAAAAAAAAAAAAAAAAGATGTATATCTTAGATAGAGTTAAATTATTGTTTTGGTCTGTTATATGCATTATTTATGTGTAGGTTTCTCTGCGCTGGAGTCCAGATATACCCAGCTAAAATATATATTAGTAACTACTTTTGCAGGTCTGCCATTAAAAGACAGACAAGGCTGTTTTTATTAGCTGATGCAATCTATACTACAACTACTCAGCCTGACGCCTTTAGAGTAGTCTGCCTTATGGCGGGAGCAGCATAAAGACAAGTTTGATCTAAGCTCAGGGAACACTGTTCCATACACTCACAGATCAGAATATTAGTTCTTATTTGGGACTGGGGTTACTGATGTACTGCTTAACGATCTTGCAAACACGGATAACCCCAGCATAGGACCATTTAAATAACCATGCTGGGGACATGGAACAGTCTATTACACGGACTTATCTAGCTCTTACTTTAACTGATTTTCCTGCCGATGGGCATAGGGCCCATGCCCTGGTGCAGGATCTCATAATGTACCATTGGTTTATACAAACTAATTTCGAAGGTCCAGCTATTTTCTGTGTTTCTATGTTGGATGTTTTCTGTGTCCTTATATATCCTTGCTGACAGCTACTGCAAAAGTCTAACCTCTTGTTATTTACTTCATTAAGAGCTTAGAGTAAGTTTTTCTATGCACATATAACTCTAGCTTCTTTAAAACAAATCCCCCTTCAAGCAAAAGTATAGCTAAGTTTTATATATACTTTTAACCCATATAATAGCCCACACAAATTGCGCGGTTATGGAATCATACTTAAAGGGACAGTATACACTCATTTTCATATAACTGCATGTAATAGACACTACTATAAAGAATAAGATGCACAGATACTGATATAAAAATCCAGTATAAAACTGTTTAAAAACTTACTTAGAAGCTGTCACTTTGGCTCTGTTGAAAAGGTAGCTGGAAAACCCACTGCAAGTGGCAAATAAGACACTCCCCCCTCCCCCTTCTTTTGCATATGAAAAGACCCTTTACACAAACAGGAGCAAGCTGGAGTAGGTAGTCGAGCGTATTCACATAAAACTTTGGGGCTTGGTTAGGAGTCTGAAAATCAGAGAAATGTTATTTAAAAATAAGCAAAACTATACATTAATTAAAAAAAAAACCATTATGGGCTATATAAATAGATTATCTACAAAACATTTATGCAAAGAAAAAATGAGTGTATAATGTCCCTTTAACATTTGTGTTGCTCCAATTATAAGATGTAATTGCTAGTTTACGCCACTAGAGGGGAGTCTTGGCTTGCTTACAAAGGCCAAATATATCTATAGTTACCTCGCAAGACATCGATACAATTGCTGTGCTCCTTGCTATGTTTGGGCTACAATGACAGTAACAGATTAAGATATTTAACTCACTCAGAACCAGGCTGTTGTTTAACAAGGCTAATGAAGTTCCATTACCTATTTTTGTGAGTATATTTACTCTGTGCCTTTCAATATTCTTAATACAAGTAAAGACTTTAATTTTGTACTCTAAGTCTGCCCTATGGCTTTTTACAAGGTCTTTTCACTTATAAATTAGAGCTCTGTGTTTGGTAACACTTTATTTTTATGAATATCAATTTGGCCTCGTTATTTATATAGTTGGCTAGCTGATATGACACTTTGAGTGTATTTCTGATTTAGAGGTGTCATCTAGCTATATAGTTTAGTTATCAGGAGTAAGCTATATTATATTACATGATATTAGAGGCTGTCAGTATTATTACTATTGAAGCTCAAATGCTCTGAAATGTCAACTAGTAATGCCTGAGTTTACATTCTACAGTGTCATCTTCAGCATTACTTATACTAAGAAACCATGTTTTTAAATGTTATACTTTAACTTAAAATAGCGCAGCCAATTTCTACAAACATTCTACAAGCCATGCTGTTTCACTTAATCTAATGTAATCTGTTCCCCACAATGCTCTAAAGGTTAACTATAAGAGACCCTCTGACCTTTTAGTGTGATGAGTGTATACCAGAACTACTCCTTAGTTGATGTGTGCCATTTAATTGTGATAGTCCTCTATACATATTTGAGTGAATCCTGATGGGTTTGAAATATGATCTTGCTATGCCATCTTTTATATCAATGTACAGCTCCCATGGATTAGCGGCTACACATAGCTATCCACATCTATAGATAATATTAACATAAGACCTCTTTAAGATTTCACTAGGATGCATTATCGTTTCTGCAGTTATGCAGTTTATGTTTTTACAGAACAGTTTTTATTTAGTTATTAAAAGTAGGTATGCTACGTAATTTCAAACTTATCTACACATTTATAAATTAAGCCTACTATGTATGTATATATTTTCCCAAGAACAAAACTGATAGCCCTTAATTGTTTTTGCCTGAGCTCCCATCAGCTTACTTAATTTGGTTAGTTGTTAATTTTCTCTCTCCTAGTATGTTTCTATATTACTAGGCTCCGCCCCCCCTTTTAGACACAAATTCTATTTGTGTTATCCCCTTCTACGGGGACTGGAGAAGTCAGTTTCGTATCTAGATACACTTCTCCTCTTGGTGATCCTGCGGTTCACCATACCTGATAAAGTATTTAAAACCTCACCTGTTTAATACTGATACACTCGGTTCAAACCTATAAGACACCTATTATATTGTCTGAACTGAATAGTTGGTCTTTAGTGTTTTATTCTGATTTCTCTTTGTTCATCTGTTTAATATCTGCTCTTCACATCATCCTCTAGGTGAAAATTGAAATCCTTATAGGAGATGATTCCTAAACTGACTTTATGAAGTCCCTAGAAAGTTGAGTTAATTGATAATACTGAAGTACTAGTTTGCCCCTGTGTTTACAGTCTGTTCACACTATTTAAAAATGAGGTTTATATTCTTATTCAAAATAATTAAAAATGAGGTTTATGCTGTAGATATTTTATTTCATGCTTGATATGTCTGATTCAAATGATCTGTATTCCCATCAACAGCTATATTTACTATATCATTACAACAATATATTGTTTGCATATATGTGCATTTATTAGTCACCTGCGTTGTGACACCTGCTGTATTGCTTAATCCTCAATAAAAAAAAATAAAAAAAAGCCTTATAAGGAGAAATTTAAGAAAGGAGGGAAATCTTTTATTAAAATTTGACACACAAAAAACGTTACCGTCTCTTTAAATTCAAAAGTAACTCATTTTTTTGTGCTCTTGTTTCATCCTAAAACACAAAGGATGGGATAAACAAAGAAACAGCTGAATTTATCGTAATAAAGATCAACATCCAAATACATACTGTCACTTTAAATTTGAAAACAAAACTCTGTTCTGTTTTTTATCTTTGCTAAAGAAAAATATATAGCATTGACTTGCCCTCAGTGAAATCTTGCTGAGGTGCCCTAATGCTCTTCACCCTGAGAACTTCATGTCCCAAAAACAAATCCGGAGCGCAGTTGTAGCGCTATCCGGACTCACAGAGGTGAAGAGTACTGCGTTAGCATTAAAAAGGAAATTTATGATTACCTGATAAATTTATTTCTTTTACGATACGACGAGTCCACGGATTTCATCCTTAATTATGGGATATCGCCTCCTGGTCAGCAGGAGGAGGCAAAGAGCACCACAGGAGAGCTGTATATATAGCTCCTCCCTTCCCTCCCACTCAAGTCATTCGACCGAAGTTAGGAAGAGAAAGGAAAAGCCAAGGTGCAGAGGTGACAGAAGTTTAACAAAAATAAAGACCTGTCTTAAAAAAAACAGGGTGGGCCGTGGACTCATCGTATCGTAAAAGAAATAAATTTATCAGGTAATCATAAATTTCCTTTCTTTTACAAGATACAACGAGTCCACGGATTTCATCCTTACTTATGGGATACAATACCAAAGCTATAGGACACGGATGAAAGGGAGGGACAAGACAAGAACCTAAACAGAAGGCACCACTGCTTGAAGAACCTTTCTCCCAAAAACAGCCTCGGACGAGGCAAAAGTATCAAATTTGTAAAATTTGGAAAAAGTGTGAAGAGACGACCAAGTTGCAGCCTTGCAAATCTGTTCAACAGAAGAATCATTTTTAAATGCCCATGAGGAAGCCACAGTCCTAGTGGAATGAGCCGTAATTCGTTCAGAAGGCTGCTGTCCAGAAGTCTCATATGCAAAACGGATGATACTCTTCAGCCAAAAAGAAAGAGACGTAGCCGTAGCTTTCTGACCCCTACGTTTCCCAGAAAAAAACAACAAATAATGAAGATGATTGCCGAAATTCCTTAGTCGCCTGCAAGTAAAACTTCAGGGCACGGACTACGTCCAAAAAATTTAACAGACGCTCCTTCTTAGAAGAAGGATTAGGACACAATGAAGGTACAATAATTTCCTGATTAATATTTTTGTTGGAAACAACCTTAGGAAGAAAACCAGGTTTGGTACGTAACACTACCTTATCGCAATGAAAAATAAGGTAAGGAGAATCACATTGTAATGCCGAAAGCTCAAACTCTGGAAGCAGAAGAAATAGCAACCAAAAATAAAACTTTCCAAGATAACAACTTAATATCTATGGAATGCATAGGTTCATACAGAACCCCTTGAAGAACATTAAGAACTAAATTTAAACTCCAAGGAGGAGCAATTGGTCTAAACACAGGCCTGATTCTAGTCAGAGCCTGACAAAAAGATTGACCATCCGGAATATCTGCCAGACGTTTGTGTAGCAAAATAGATAGGGCAGAAATCTGTCCTCTTAAGGAACTTGCTGACAACCCTTTCTCCAAACCTTCTTGGTGAAAAGATAAAATCCTAGGAATCCTAATCTTACTCCATGAGTAGCCCTTGGATTCGCACCAATAAAGATATTTACGCCATATCTTATGGTAATTTTTTCTAGTAACAGGCTTACGTGCCTGGATCAAGGTATCAATGACCGAATCAGAGAACCCTTGCTTAGATAAAATCAAGCGTTCAATCTCCAAGCAGTCAGCTGCAGAGAAATTAGATTCAGATGATGGAAGGGTCCCTGAATGAGAAGGTCCTGCCTCAATGGAAGCTTCCACGGTGGCAGAGAGGACATGTCCACCAGATCGGCATACCAAGTCCTGTGAGGGCACGTAGGAGCGATGAGTATCACCTAAGCCCTCTCCTGTTTGACTCAAGCAATCACCTGGGGAAGGAGAGCAAACGGTGGAAACACATAAGCTAGGTTGAACGACCAAGGCATCTATCAGTTCGGCCTGAGGATCCCTGGACCTGGATCCGTATCTCGGAAGCTTGGCATTCTGACGAGACGCCATAAGATCCAGCTCCGGCCTGCCCCATCTGAGAATCAGGTTGGCAAAGACCTCCGGATGGAGTTCCCATTCCCCCGGATGAAACGTCTGTCTGCTCAAAAAATCCGCTTCCCAGTTGTCCACTCCTGGGATGTAGATTGCTGACAGATAACAAGAGTGAGCTTCTGCCCACTGAATTATCTTGGATACTTTCGTCATCGCTAAGGAACTCCTTGTTCCTCCCTGATGATTGATGTAAGCCACAGTCGTGATGTTGTCCGACTGAAATCTGATGAATTTGGCCGAAGCCAACTGAGGCCAAGCCTGAAGCGCATTGAATATTGCTCTCAACTCAAGAATATTAATGGGAAGTAGAGACTTCGACCGAGTCCACACACCCTGAGCCTTCAGGGAATTTCAGACTGCAACCCATCCTATTAGGCTGGCGTCCGTTGTCACTATCACCCATGAGGGTCTGCGGAAGCACGTCCCTTGGGACAGATGATCTGGCGACAACCACCAAAGAAGAGAGTCCCTTGTATCCTGATCCAGATCTATTTGAGGAGACAAATTTGCATAATCTCCATTCCATTGTCTGAACATGCTCAGTTGTAGAGGTGTGAGATGAAAACGAGCAAACAGAATGATGTCCATTGCCGCCACCATCAATCCAAATGCCTCCATGCACTGAGCCACTGATAGCAGAGGATTGGACTGAAGGGATCGGCATGTATTAAAAATCTTTAACTTCCTGACTTCCGTCAAGAAGATTTTCATGGATAGAGAGTTGATTAGAGTTCCCAGGAAAGGAACCCTTGTCTGTGGAATTAGTGAACTCTTTTCTAGATTCACTTTCCACCAGTGAGTCCTTAGAAAGGATAGAACAATGTCGGTATGAGACTTTGTCAGCTGATAAGACGATGCCTGAATCAGAATATCGTCCAGATAAGGCGCCACCGCAATACCTCGCGGCCTGAGAACCCGCCAGTAGAGACCCCAGAACCTTTGTGAAAATTCTGGGTGCTGTGGCCAGCCTGAAAGGAAGGGCCACAAACTGAAAATGTTTGTCCAGAAAGGCAAACCTCAGGAACTTGTAATGATCTCTGTGGATATGAATATAAAGATATGCATCCTTTAAGTCCACAGTAGTCATATATTGACCCTCCTGGATCAATGGAAGAATTGTCCGAATAGTCTCCATCTTGAAGGATGGAACTCTGAGAAACTTGTTTAGACTCTTGAAATCTAAAATGGGTCGGAATGATCCCTCTTTTTTGGGAACAAGAAAAAGATTTGAGTAAAACCCCTGCCCCTGTTCCTGTATTGGAACGGGACAAATTACTCCCATAGAGGAGAGGTCTTTTACACAACCTAAGAACGCCTCTCTTTTTATCTGGTCTACAGACAATCGTGAAAGAAGAAACCTTCCCCTGGGGAAGGAATTTTTGAACTCCAACTGATACCCTTGAGACACGATTTCTAATGTCCAGGGATCCTGAACGTCTCTTATCCAAGCCTGGACAAAGAGAGAAAGTCTGTCCCCTACTAGATCTGGTCCCGGATCGGGGGCCGCCCCTTCATGTTGTCTTGGTAGCAGCAGCAGGCTTCTTGGGTTGTTTACCCTTGTTCCAAGCCTGGTTGGGTCTCCAGGTGGGCTTGGCTTGTGAATAATTCCCTTCCTGTTTAGCGGAAGAGGGGACTCCCTTGAAATTTTGAAAGGAATGAAAATTACTCTGTCGTCCCCTTTGCTTAGATGATTTGTCTTGAGGGAGGAGATGACCCTTACCTCCCATAATGTCAGAAATGATTTCTATCAAGTCAGGCCCGAAAAGGGTCTTTCCCTTGAAAGTAATAGCCAAAAGCTTGGATTTAGAGGACACATCCGCAGAAAAAGATTTTAACCATAAGGCTCTTCGTGCTAAGATGGAGAATCCCAAACTCTTAGCCGCCAATTTGGTGATCTGAAAGGAAGCATCCGTAATAAAGGAATTAGCCAGCTTAAGGGACTTAATTCTATCCTGTATTTCCTCTAAAGAAGTCTCAGTCGTAAGAGACTCTTCTAGAGCGTCAAACCAAAAAGCAGCCACAGTCGTGACGGTTGCAATAAAAGCCCTTGATGAACATAGAGTTTTTTAAGAAGACCCTCCAATTTCTTATCCATGGGGTCTTTGAAAGCACAACTGTCCTCGATAGGGATAGTCGTACGCTTCACCAGGGTAGAGATAGCTCCCTCCACCTTAGGGACTGTCTGCCAAAAATCCCGAACTGTGTCAGCTATAGGGTACATTTTCTTAAAAATAGGGGAAGGGGAGAACGGGATACCCGGTCTTTCCCATTCCCTCGCAATAATTTCCGAAATTCTCTTAGGAACCGAAAAAACATCGGAATAAGAAGGGACCTCTAAGTATCTGTCCATCTTACTCAATTTCTCTGGTGGGACCACAATAGAGTCACAGTCGTCCAGAGTCACCAAAACCTCTTGCAGCAAAAGACGGAGGTGTTCAAGCTTAAACGTGAAGGACATGACGTCCGACTCTGTCGGGGGCAAAGCACTTCCTGAATCAGACAGTTCCCCCTCAGACAGGGCCTCCCTACCCCCCAATTCAGAGCCCTGGGAGGGTACATCGGAGATAGCCATCAAAGCATCAGAAGTCGCAGGGACCACATGGGCCTCTGTCCTACTGCGTTTGCCTTGTAAAGCTGGCAACTTAGATAAAACTTCTGAAAGAGTGGATGATATAACTGCACCCATATCCTGCAGAGTGAATGAAGTGGACGCAGTTGAAGAACACAGCGTCGCCTGAGCGGGCGTTAAAGGTTGTGACGCTTGGGGAGAAAGTTGAGGCATACCCTGAGTCTCATCAGGCTGAGAAACATCCTTAGATATACTTGCATTAAAGAAAATTTGTTCTTTAAACTGTAAAGCCCTCTCAGTACATGAGGGACAAAAAGGAATAGGGGGTTCCACATTGGCATCTAAACACATAGAACATGTACTTTCCTGAAAGTCAGCCATGACAAAAACCAGCAATAGCAATATTGGTCGTTTTAAATGTGATTAAAATAAAAGGCAAACACTTTTATAAAATTTGCTGAAAAACGAGTGTACTGTGTCTTTAAAAATTAAAGCCGTATAGGTTTTTACTGCTCCGCAATAAAGCTGCAATAACAGGGAATCACCATAAGACTTTTAAAAAGCTTTCCTGTATTCTGTAAAATCTAATCACATCCACCGGGTTAATCCTTTATTAGGGAACTGATAGCACCTGCTGAACTTCACCTAATAAATAGGGGATACCCATGCACACAATCTTACCCTGTGCAAACTGATTACCCCTTCCCGGTATAGGGAATAAGTGCCAGTCTGTTCTGAGATACTTCAGTCTCCCCAGAAGCAAATGACTGTACATACCTTAATGCTGAACGCAGTATGAGGCTGTCCCACACAATGGAGATGTTCTTTTCTCACCTCCAGCAGATCTGTGGGGACAAACAGGGTCTTAGATAATATCTGCTAAGACCATCAGCAAAGCAGCAAACAATATGGGAGTCGCAGAAAGAATGAAAGTCTCCCCAGTCCATTGCTGAAAAGCCTGTAGCTCTAGCCCTGAGAAAAATAGCACACACTGGTACCATTTAAAAATAATAAACTATTGATTGAAGAATCTAAACTAACACCTCACTTTACCTCTTCCTATCACTAACACAGGCAAAGAGAATGACTGGAGTGGGAGGGAAGGGAGGAGCTATATATACAGCTCTGCTGTGGTGCTCTTTGCCTCCTCCTGCTGACCAGGAGGCGATATCCCATAAGTAAGGATGAAATCTGTGGACTCGTCGTATCTTGTAAAAGAAACTGCTCTATCTTCCGATAAAGCGAGTGCAGCCTAAGACGGCCTTAAACACAGCCCTGCCCCTCGTGGGCGTAATAACACATATCGCAACAGATAGACATTGTAATTGCCCCTCTGAGAAAAAAACGGCGCCAAAACATAACCCCGCCCTTCGTGGGCGTAACCATACACGCTCTCCCGGACGCCATAATTATTCTTAGAGACCGACTACCATGAGCTAACTGACCCCTTCTTGTGAACCTGAGGCAATAGTAATACCGATGAAGGTATAAGAGTGCATTACATTTTAAGACTATACATCAAACAGATTAGCCCTCTGTCTAATGAACATATTTCCTGAGCCCTATTGAATACAGCCCGGTTCAAATGACCCCAGAAAAGCCACTCTCCTCAGACCCAGTGCCTGCCATTACCATGCTGTGATAGAATCCTCCTATATATATATATATATATATATATATATATATATATATATATAAATAAATATATATATATATATATATATATATGAGATATATGTCCCAGTAAAGTGCTATACTTCCTCTGTCCTGAATCCTCTTTGTTTCTTCAGTCCCAGAATAATAAAAAGTCAGCACTTACCTTTGTATTCTGCCCGAACGCAGGGCAGCTCAGCAGGTTTAGGAGGTCCTCTCCCTCCCATAGCCCTATGGAGAAAGATAAAGCCTGAAAAATCTTGCTTAGGAAATCAGGATTAGGGCAGCACAAATGTATGGGAGGCGCAGTGAGAATTATGTCCCACCAGTTCCCATTGCTCTAAAGCCACCAAGAGCTCTACTGAAGAGACTGATATGGACTACGGCTACACCCTAGAACAAAGCAGCACACTCTGGCACTACTTTAAAAATAATAAACTCTTGATTGAAGAATCTATACTAACACCTCACTTTACCTCTTCATATCACTAACGTAGGCAAAGAGAATGACTGGAGTGGGAGGGAATGGAGGAGCTATTTAACAGCTCTGCTGTGGTGCTCTTTGCCTCATCCTGCTGACCAGGAGGTGAATATCCCATTAGTAATTAAGATGATCCGTGGACTCATCGTGTCTTAAAAAAGAAAATGGGGATTTCAAATTAATTTAAAAAAAAGCCAATATCCTAAGATGGTGGCAAATAGGTAGAGGGGGGATGGTTATAGAGATTTTTTGGGGGGGGATACTACACTGCAGTAAATATATATTAAAAAAAAAACATAATTTATGTAAGAACTTACCTGATAAATTCATTTCTTTCATATTGGCAAGAGTCCATGAGCTAGTGACATATGGGATATACAATCCTACCAAAGTTTCCCAAACCTCAAAATGCCTATAAATACATCCCTCACCACACCCACAATTCAGTTTAACGAATAGCCAAGCAGTGGGGTGATAAAGAAAGGAGTAGAAAGCATCAACAAAGGAAATTTGGAAATAATTGTGCTTTATACAAAAAAATCATAACCACCAAAAAAAAGGGTGGGCCTCATGGACTCTTGCCAATATGAAAGAAATGAATTTATCAGGTAAGTACTTACATAAATTATGTTTTCTTTCATGTAATTGGCAAGAGTCCATGAGCTAGTGACATATGGGATATCAATACCAAAGATGTGGAGTCTTCCACTCAAGAGTCACTATAGAGGGAGGGAATAAAATAAAAACAGCCATATTCCGCTGAAAAAATAATCCACAACCCAAAAAATACGTTATTTTCACTTTTGAAAGAAAAAAACAAATCAAAAGCAGAAGAATCAAACTGAAACAGCTGCCTGAAGGACTTTTCTACCAAAAACTGCTTCCGAAGAAGCATATACATCAAAATGGTAGAATTTAGTAAATTTATGCAAAGAGGACCAAGTTGCTGCTTTGCAAATCTGATCAACTGAAGCTTCATTCTTAAAAGCCCACGAAGTGGAGACTGATCTACTAGAATGAGCTGTAATTCTCTGAGGCGGGGTCTGACCCGACTCCAAATAAGCTTGATGAATCAAAAGTTTCAACCAAGAAGCCAAGGAAAAAGCAGAAGCTTTCTGACCCTTCCTAGGACCAGAAAATAAAACAAATAAACTGGAAGTCTTCCTGAAATTTTTAGTAGCTTCCACATAATATTTCAAAGCTCTTACCACATCCAAAGAATGTAAGGATCTCTCCAAAGAATTCTTAGGATTAGGACACAAGGAAGGAACAACAATTTCTCTATTAATGTTGTTAGAATTCACAACCTTAGGAAAAAATTGAAAAGAAGTCCGCAAAACTGACTTATCCTGATGAAAAATCAGAAAAGGAGACTCACAAGAAAGAGCAGATAGCTCAGAAACTCTTCTAGCAGAAGAAATAGCCAAAAGGAACAACACTTTCCAGGAAAGTAGTTTAATGTCCAAAGAATGCATAGGCTCAAATGGAGGAGCCTGTAAAGCCTTCAGAACCAAATTAAGACTCCAAGGAGGAGAAATTGATTTAATGACAGGTTTAATACGAACTAAAGCCTGTACAAAACAGTGAATATCAGGAAAAATAGCAATCTTTCTGTGAAATAAAACAGAAAGAGCGGAGATTTGTCCTTTCAAGGAACTTGCAGACAAACCCTTATCTAAACCATCCTGAAGAAACTGTAAAATTCTAGGAATTCTAAAAGAATGCCAGGAGAATTTATGAGAAGAACACCATGAAATGTAAGTCTTCCAAACTCTATAATAAATCTTTCTAGAAACAGATTTACGAGCTTGTAACATAGTATTAATCACTGAGTCAGAGAAACCTCTATGACTTAGAACTAAGAGTTCAATTTCCATACCTTCAAATTTAATGATTTGAGATCCTGATGGAAAAACGGACCTTGAGACAGTAGGTCCGGCCGAAACGGAAGTGACCAAGGCGGGCAACTGGACATTCGAACTAGATCCGCATACCAAAACCTGTGTGGCCATGCTGGAGCCACCAGTAACACAAAAGACTGTTCCATGATGATTTTGGAGATCACTCTTGGAAGGAGAACTAGAGGCGGAAAGATGTAAGCAGGTTGATAACACCAAGGAAGTGTCAGTGCATCCACTGCTTCCGCCTGAACATCCCTGGACCTGGACAGGTATCTGGGAAGTTTCTTGTTTAGATGAGAGGCCATGAGATCTATCTCTGGAAGCCCCCACATCTGAACAATCTGAGAAAACACATCTGGATGGAGAGACCACTCCCCTGGATGTAAAGTCTGGCGGCTGAGATAATCCGCCTCCCAATTGTCTACGCCTGGGATATGCACCACAGATATTAGACAGGGGCTGGATTCCGCCCAGGCAAGTATCCGAGATACTTCTTTCATAGCTTGGGGACTGTGAGTCCCACCCTGATGATTGACATAAGCCACAGTTGTGATATTGTCTGTCTGAAAACAAATGAACGGTTCTCTCTTTAGTAGAGGCCAGAACTGAAGAGCCCTGAGAATTGCACGGAGTTCTAAAATATTTATTGGTAATCTCGCCTCTTGAGATTTCCAAACCCCTTGTGCTGTCAGAGATCCCCAAACCTGAAAGACTCGCATCTGTTGTGATCACAGTCCAGGTTGGGCGAACAAAAGAAGCCCCTTGAACCAAACAATGGTGATCTATCCACCATGTCAGAGAGTGTCATACATTGGGATTCAAGGATATTAATTGTGATATCTTTGTATAATCCTTGCACCATTGATTCAGCATACAAAGCTGTAGAGGTCTCATGTGAAAACGAGCAAAGGGGATTGCGTCCGATGCTGCAGTCATGAGACCTAAAACTTCCATGCACATAGCCACTGAAGGGAATGACTGAGACTGAAGGTGCCGGCAGGCTGCAACCAATTTTAAACGTCTCTTGTCTGTTAGAGACAGAGTCATGGACACTGAATCTATCTGGAAGCCTAAAAAGGTGACCCTTGTCTGAGGAATCAAACTTTTTGGTAAATTGATCCTCCAACCATATTTCCGAAGAAACAACACTAGTTGATTTGTGTGAGATTCTGCAGTATGTAAAGACTGAGCTAGTACCAAGATATCGTCCAAATAAGGAAACACCGCAATACCCTGTTCTCTGATTACAGATAGTAGGGCACCCAGAACCTTTGAAAAGATTATTGGAGCTGTTGATAGGCCAAATGGAAGAGCAACAAATTGGTAGTGCTTGTCTAGAAAAGAGAATCTCAGAAACTGAAAGTCTATTGTGGACATATAATGTCCTTGCTGAACAAAAGGCAGAATAGTCCTTATAGTCACCATTTTGAAAGTTGGTACTCTTACATAACAATTCAAAATTTTCAGATCCAGAACTGGTCTGAACAAATTTTCTTTCTTTGGTACAATGAATAGGTTTGAATAAAACCCCAAACCTTGTTCCTGAAGAGGAACTGGCATGATTACCCCTGAAGACTCCAGGTCTGAAACACACTTCAGAAAGGCCTGAGCTTTTACTGGATTTACAGGGATGCGTGAGAGAAAAAATCTTCTCACAGGAGGTCTTACTTTGAATCCTATTCGATACCCCTGAGAGACAATGCTCTGAATCCAATGATTTTGGACAGATTTTATCCAACAATCCTTGAAAAACCTTAATCTGCCCCCTACCAGCTGAGCTGGAATGAGGGCCGCACCTTCATGCGGACTTAGGGGCAGACTTTGGTTTCCTAAATGGCTTGGATTTATTCCAATTTGAGGAAGGCTTCCAACTGGAAGCAGATTCCTTGGGAGGAGGATTGAGTTTTTGTTCCTTATTCTGACGAAAGTAACGAAAACGGTGAGAAGCCTTAGATTTACCCTTAGGTTTTTTATCCTGAGGCAAAAAAACTCCTTTTCCTCCAGTGATAGTTGAAATAATAGAATCCAACTGAGAAACAAATAAATTATTACCTTGGAAAGAAAGAGATAGTAATCTAGATTTAGATGTCATATCAGCATTCCAAGTTTTAAGCCACAAAGCTCTTCTAGCTAATACAGCTAAAGACATAGATCTAACATCAATTTTGATAATATAAAAAAATGCATCACAAATAAAATGATTAGCATGTTGCAGTAAGCGAACAATGCTAGATATGTCAGAATCCAATTCATGTTGCGCTAAATTTTCCAACCAGAAAGTTGATGCAGCCGCAACATCACCCAAAGAAATAGCAGGTCTGAGAAGATGACCTGAATATAAATAGGCCTTCCTTAGATAAGATTCAAGCTTCCTATCTAAAGGATCCCTAAAGGAAGTGCTATCTACCATAGGAATAGTGGTACGTTTAGCAAGAGTAGAAATAGCCCCATCAACTTTGGGGACCTTTTCCCAAAACTCTATAGATTTTGCTGGTAAAGGATACAATCTCTTAAACCTTGAAGAAGGAATAAAGGAAGTACCTGGCTTATTCCATTCCCTAGAAATCATATCAGAAATAGCCTCAGGAATGGGGAAAACACCTGGGGAAACCACAGTAGGTTTAAAAACAGCATTTAAACGTTTATTAGACTGAACGTCAATAGGACTGGTTACCTCAATATCCATAGTAATTAACACTTCTTTTAATAAAGAACGCATATACTCTATTTTAAATAAATAAGTAGATTTGTCAGTGTCAATATCTGAGGAAGGATCTTCTGTTTCAGATAGATCCTCATCAGAAGAGGATGAATTATTATGTTGTTGGTCATTTGAAATTTCATCAGCTAAATGAGAAGTTTTAAAAGACCTTTTACGTTTATTAGAAGGTGGAAATGCAGACAAAGCCTTCATAATAAATAGAATCAGAAACAAATTCTTTAAAAATTTACAGGTATATCATGCACATTAGAAGTTGAAGGAACTGCAACTGGCAATGTACTATTACTGATAGAAAACATAATTTATGCTTACCTGATAAATTTATTTCTCTTGTAGTGTGTTCAGTCCACGGGTCATCCATTACTTATGGGATATATTCTCCTTCCCAACAGGAAGTTGCAAGAGGATCACCCAAGCAGAGCTGCTATATAGCTCCTCCCCTCACATGTCATATCCAGTCATTCGATCGAAACAAGATGAGAAAGGAGAAACTATAGGGTGCAGTGGTGACTGGAGTTATAATTTAAAATTTAGAACCTGCCTCAAAAAGACAGGGCGGGCCGTGGACTGAACACACTACAAGAGAAATAAATTTATCAGGTAAGCATAAATTATGTTTTCTCTTGTTAAGTGTGTTCAGTCCACGGGTCATCCATTACTTATGGGATACCAATACCAAAGCTAAAGTACACGGATGAAGGGAGGGACAAGGCAGGAACATTAAACAGAAGGAACCACTGCCTGTAGAACCTTTCTCCCAAAAACAGCCTCCGAAGAAGCAAAAGTGTCAAATTTGTAAAATTTGGAAAAAGTATGAAGTGAAGACCAAGTTGCAGCCTTGCAAATCTGTTCAACAGAGGCCTCATTTTTAAAGGCCCAAGTGGAAGCCACAGCTCTAGTGGAATGAGCTGTAATTCTTTCAGGAGGCTGCTGTCCAGCAGTCTCATAGGCTAAACGTATTATGCTACAAAGCCAAAAAGAGAGAGAGGTAGCCGAAGCCTTTTGACCTCTCCTCTGTCCAGAGTAAACGACAAACAGGGAAGAAGTTTGTCGAAAATCTTTAGTTGCCTGTAAGTAGAACTTCAGGGCACGGACCACGTCTAGATTATGCAAAAGACGTTCCTTCTTTGAAGAAGGATTAGGACACAATGATGGAACAACAATCTCTTGATTGATATTCCTGTTAGAAACAACCTTAGGCAAAAATCCAGGTTTAGTACGCAGGACTACCTTGTCTGAATGAAAGATCAGATAAGGAGAATCACAATGTAAGGCAGATAACTCAGAGACTCTTCGAGCCGAGGAAATAGCCATCAAAAACAGAACTTTCCAAGATAAAAGCTTAATATCAATGGAATGAAGGGGTTCAAACGGAACACCCTGAAGAACTTTAAGAACCAAGTTTAAGCTCCACGGAGGAGCAACAGCCTTAAACACAGGCTTAATCCTAGCCAAAGCCTGACAAAAAGCCTGGACGTCTGGATTCCCTGCCAGACGCTTGTGTAAAAGAATAGACAGAGCAGAAATCTGTCCCTTTAGTGAACTAGCGGATAAGCCCTTTTCTAAACCCTCTTGTAGAAAAGCCAATATCCTAGGAATCCTAACCTTACTCCATGAGTAACTCTTGGATTCACACCAATATAAATATTTACGCCATATCTTATGGTAAATTTTTCTGGTAACAGGTTTCCGAGCCTGTATCAATGTATCAATAACCAAATCCGAAAACCCACGCTTTGATAGAATCAAGCGTTCAATCTCCAAGCAGTCAGCCTCAGAGAAATTAGGTTTGGATGGTTGAAAGGACCCTGAATTAGAAGGTCCTGCCTCAGAGGTAGAGACCATGGTGGACAGGACGACATGTCCACTAGGTCTGCATACCAGGTCCTGCGTGGCCACGCAGGCGCTATCAGAATCACCTATGCTCTCTCCTGTCGAGGTAGCAACGGAAAAGGTGGAAACACATAAGCTATGTTGAAAACCCAAGGGGCTGCAAGTGCATCTACCAGCACCGCTCCCGGGTCCCTGGACCTGGATCCGTAACGAGGAAGCTTGGCGTTCTGGCGAGATGCCATAAGATCCAGATCCGGTTTGCCCCAATGACAAATCAGTTGAGCAAATACCTCCGGGTGTAGTTCCCACTCCCCCGGATGAAAAGTCTGGCGACTTAGAAAATCCACTTCCCAGTTCTCCACACCTGGGATGTAGATCGCTGACAGGTGGCAAGAGTGTGACTCTGCCCAGCGAATTATCTTCGAGACTTCCAACATCGCTAGGGAACTCCTGGTTCCCCCTTGATGATTGATGTAAGCCACAGTCGTGATGTTGTCCGACTGAAACCTGATGAACCTCAGAGTTGCTAACTGAGGCTAAGCTAGAAGAGCATTGAATATTGCTCTTAATTCTAGAATGTTGATTGGTAGGAGTTTCTCCTCCTGAGTCCACGATCCCTGAGCCTTCAGGGAGTTCCAGACTGCTCCCCAGCCTAGAAGGCTGGCATCTGTTGTTACAATCGTCCAATCTGGTCTGCGAAAGGTCATTCCTTCGGACAGATGAACCCGTGACAACCACCAGAGAAGAGAATCTCTGGTCTCCTGGTCCAGATTTAGCAAAGGGGACAGATCTGAGTAATCCCCGTTCCACTGACTTAGCATGCATAGTTGCAGCGGTCTGAGATGCAGGCGCGCAAATGGCACTATGTCCATTGCCGCGACCATCAAGCCGATTACTTCCATACACTGAGCTACTGATGGGCTTGGAATTGAGTGAAGGGCACGGCAAGCATTGAGAATCTTTGATAACCTGGACTCCGTCAGGTAAATCTTCATCTCTACAGAATCTATAAGAGTCCCTAGAAAAGGAACCCTTGTGAGCGGTAACAGAGAACTCTTTTCCACGTTCACTTTCCACCCATGCGACCTCAGAAATGCTAGAACTATCTCTGTATGAGACTTTGCATTTTGAAAACTTGACGCTTGAATCAGAATGTCGTCTAGGTACGGAGCCACCGCTATGCCTCGTGGTCTTAGTACCGCCAGAAGTGAGCCCAGAACCTTTGTAAAAATTCTCAGGGCCGTAGCTAACCCGAAGGGAAGAGCTACAAACTGGTAATGCCTGTCTAGAAAGGCAAATCTTAGGTACCGATAATGATCTTTGTGAATCGGTATGTGAAGGTAGGCATCCTTTAAGTCCACTGTGGTCATATATTGACCCTCTTGGATCATGGGCAGGATGGTCCGAATAGTTTCCATCTTGAACGATGGAACCCTTAGGAATTTGTTTAAGATTTTTAAGTCTAAGATTGGTCTGAAGGTTCCCTCTTTTTTGGGAACCACAAATAGATTTGAGTAAAACCCTTGTCCTCGTTCCGTTCGCGGAACTGGGTGGATCACTCCCATCACTAAGAGGTCTTGTACACATTGTAGAAATGCCTCTTTCTGTACTAGGTTTGTTGATAACCTTGACAGATGAAACCTCCCTTGTGGAGGAGAAGTTTTGAAATCCAGAAGGTATCCCTGAGATATAATCTCCAACGTCCAGGGATCCTGTACATCTCTCGCCCAGGCCTGGGCGAAGAGAGAAAGTCTGCCCCCCACTAGATCCGTCTCCGGAGAGGGGGCCCTGTCTTCATGCTGTCTTAGGGGCGGAAGTAGGCTTTCTGGCCTGCTTGCCCTTGTTCCATGACTGGTTGCCTTTCCAACCCTGTCTGTAACGAGCAGTAGTTCCTTCCTGTTTTGGAGCGGAGGAAGTGGATGCTGCTCCTGCCTTGAAGTTACGAAAGGCACGAAAATTAGACTGTTTGGCCTTTGATTTGGCCCTGTCCTGAGGAAGGGTGTGGCCCTTACCTCCCGTAATGTCAGCAATAATTTCCTTCAAGCCGGGCCCGAATAAGGTCTGCCCTTTGAAAGGAATGTTAAGTAGTTTAGACTTAGAAGTTACATCTGCTGACCAGGATTTAAGCCATAGCGCCCTGCGCGCCTGTATGGCGAATCCGGAATATTTAGCCGTAAGTTTGGTTAAATGCACTACGGCATCCGAAACAAACGCATTAGCCAGTTTAAGCGTTCTAACTTTGCTCAAAGTCTCATCCAATGGTGCTGTGCGAATCGCTTCTTCCAGAGACTCAAACCAGAATGCCGCTGCAGCCGTGACAGGCGCAATGCATGCAAGAGGCTGCAATATAAAACCTTGTTGAACAAACATTTTCTTAAGGTAACCCTCTAATTTTTTATCCATTGGATCTGAGAAAGCACAGCTATCCTCCACCGGGATAGTGGTACGCTTGGCTAAAGTAGAAACTGCTCCCTCCACCTTAGGGACCGTCTGCCATAAGTCTCGTGTGGTGGCGTCTATAGGGAACATTTTTCTAAATATCGGAGGAGGGGGAAAAGGGCACACCGGGTCTATCCCACTCCTTACTAATAATTTCTGTAAGCCTTTTTGGTATAGGAAAAACGTCAGTACACACCGGTACCGCATAGTATCTATCCAACCTACATAATTTCTCTGGGATTGCCACCGTGTCGCAATCATTCAGAGCCGCTAACACCTCCCCTAGTAACACGCGGAGGTTCTCAAGCTTAAATTTAAAATTTGAAATTTCTGAATCCGGTCTCCCCGGATCAGAACCGTCACCGACAGAATGAAGCTCACCGTCCTCATGTTCTGCAAATTGTGACGCAGTATCAGACATGGCTCTCGTGTCATCAGCGCGCTCTGTCCTTAACCCAGAGCTATCGCGCTTGCCTCTTAATTCGGGCATATTGTATAATACTTCTTTCATAACATTAGCCATATCATGTAAAGTGATTTGTAAGGGCCTTGATGTACTTGGCGCCTCAATTTTACGCACCTCTCGAGCGGGAGACGCAGGTACTGACACGTGAGGAGAGTTAGACGGCATAACTTCCCCCTCGTTGTCTGGTGATAATTTCTTTATCGGTACAGATTGACTTTTATTCAAAGTAATATCAATACAATTGGTACACATATTTCTATTGGGCTCCACATTGGCTTTTGAACATAATGAACAAGCAGATTCCTCTGTATCAGACATGTTTAAACAGACTAGCAATGAAGCTAGCAAGCTTGGAAATCACTTTCAATAAGTTTACAAGCAATATAAAAAACGCTGCAGCGCTTTTAAAAAACACAGTTGAATAACAAAGAAAACTAATTCAGTTATAGTCAACAATTCTTAACGAGAAATGTATTAATTAGCAGAGGATTGCACCCATTAGCAAAAGGATGATTAACCCCTCAATACCCAAAAACGGATATCAAATTAAGATTTAACGCTTTTATCACAGTCAAACACACTGTCACAGATCTGCTGTGACTGATTACCTCCCTCAAAAACGAATTTTGAAGACCCCTGAGCTCTCTAGAGACGTCCTGGATCAAGGAGGAAGAAACAGGAAGACTGTGCTAGAATTTTAACTGCGCAACAAGGCGCTAAAACAAGGTCCCTCCCACTCATATTACAACAGTGGGAGACCTGATATAACGGTTTCTATGCAGAAAATACGTTAGCCATGTGGAAAAAAATCATGCCCAAAAAGATTTATCACCAAAGTACCTCACAAAACGAATAACATGCCAGTAAACGTTTTAAAAAACAACATTTTGAATGTCATGCAAAGTTATCACTAAGCCTGCTACCAGTCGCTTCCACTGCAGATAAGGCTTAAACATTATTTCAGTATTAACAGTATTTCTCAGTCAAATTCTAGTCCCTAGAAAATAACTCAACTGCGCATACATTTATCAGCCTGATACCAGTCGCTACTACTGCATTAAAGGCTGTACTTATATCATATGGGTAACAGCAGTGTTTTCTTAGTCAATTCCATTCCCAGAAAATAATGCACTGCACATACCTCATTTGCGGGGGACCCCGCATGCTATTCCCCTCTTTCTGAAGTTACCCTACTCCTCAGAATGTCGAGAACAGCCAGCGGATCTTAGTTACGTCTGCTAAGATCATAGAAAAATGCAGGTAGATTCTTCTCCAAATACTGCCTGAGATACAAAAAAACGGCACACTCCGGTGTCATTTTAAAATAACAAACTTTTGATTGAAGAATAACTAAGTAAAAACTCCAACTCCTCTCCTTCTTTGTTGAGGGTTGCAAGAGAATGACTGGATATGACATGTGAGGGGAGGAGCTATATAGCAGCTCTGCTTGGGTGATCCTCTTGCAACTTCCTGTTGGGAAGGAGAATATATCACTTAAGTAATGGATGACCCGTGGACTGAACACACTTAACAAGAGAAACACTATCTGCATGTAAAAGTTTATCATGACAACTATTACAAATGACATTCGGTGGAATAATTTCTACAATTTTACAACAAATGCACTTAGCTTTTGTAGAACCCATGTCAGGCAGCAATGTTCCAGCAGAAACTTCAGAGGCAGGATCTGATTGGGACATCTTGCTCAATGTAAGAGAAAAAAACAACATATAAAGCAAAATTATCTATTTCCTTATATGACAGTTTCAGGAATGGGAAAAAAATGCAAAAGCATAGGCCTCTTGGTAGAAAAGAAAGCAGGAGGCAAACAACAATGGGGTATTGAAATAATGAAGAAAAATTGGCGCCAAGTATGACGCACAACGTAACAAACTTTTTTGGCACCAAAAATGACCGGAAATGACACACTTGCGTCACTAATGACGCCGCCGTGTGAAAGGCCTCGACGTCACGTATGACGCCGGAAATGACGAAGTTGCTTCAAAAACGTAATTTCCCGCTCCAAAAAAGTTCGCGCCAAAAATGCTGCAATAAAGTCTAACATTTGACGCACCCGCGGGCCTAATACCCGCAAATACAAAAAGTAGTCAAATTGAAAAAGACTAAACCCCAGGTAAGAAATAAATTTCTTAAAGTGTTTATATTCCCAAATATGAAACTGACAGTCTGCAGAAGGAAATACATGAACCTGACTCATGGCAAATATAAGTACAATACATATATTTAGAACTTTATATAATTTACATAAAGTGCCAAACCATAGCTGAGAGTGTCTTAAGTAATAAAAACATACTTACCAAAACACACCCATCCACATATAGCAGATAGCCAAACCAGTACTAAAACAGTTCTTAGTAGAGGTAATGGCAAATTTGAGAGTATATCGTCGATCTGAAAAGGGAGGTAGGAGATGAATCTCTACGACCGATAACAGAGAACCCATGAAAAAGACCCGCGTTAGAGAAATCATCGTATTCAATAGGTGATACTCCCTTCACGTCCCTCTGACATTCGCTGTACTCTGAGAGGAATCGGGCTTCAACAATGCTGAGAAGCGCATATCAACGTAGAAATCTTAGCACAAACTTACTTCACCACCTCCATAGGAGGCAAAGTTTGTAAAACTGAATTGTGGGGGTGGTGAGGGGTGTATTTATAGGCATTTTGAGGTTTGGGAAACTTTGCCCCTCCTGGTAGGATTGTATATCCCATATGTCACTAGCTCATGGACTCTTGCCAATTACATGAAAGAAAAATGCTTTTATTTTCATACTGGCAGACTTTCTGCCAGTACTTAAAGGGACATGAAACCCAAATTTTTTCTTTCATGATTTAGAAAGAGTATGCCATTTTGAACACCTTTCTATTTTACTTTTATTATCTAATTTGATTAATTCTCTTGATATTCTTTGCTGAAAACCATATCTAGATAGGCTCAGTAGCTGCTGATTGGGGGCTGCACATAGATGCCTCGTGTGATTGGCTCACCCATGTGCATTGCTATTTTTTCAACAAAGGATATCTAAAAAATAAAGCAGATTAGATAATAGAAGTAAATTGGAATGTTGTTTAAAATTGTATTCTCTGCCTGAATCATGAAAGACATTTTTTGGGTTTAGTGTCCCTTTAAGATGACGGTGACAACTGTAATGTGGGGGAGGGAATAGGGCTGTTTGAGGAAGGTCAGGGAGGGATCAGGGGGTGGGATGTGTAAGGTGGGAGGCTGATCTCTACACTAAAGCTAAAATTAACCCTACAAGCTACATAATTAACCCCTTCACTGCTGGGCATAATAAAGTGTAGTGTGCAGCGGCATTTAGCGGGCTTCTAATTACCCAAAAGCAATGCCAAAGCATACAATATATGTCTGCTATTTCTTAACAAAGGCGATCTCAGAGAAGCATTTACAACCATTTATGCCATAATTGCCCAAGCTGTTTGTAAATAATTTCAGTGAGAAACCTACAATTGTGAAAAAGTTAAGTTTGTTTTTTTATTATTTTATCGCATTTGGCAGTGAAATGGTGGCATGAAATATACTAAAATGGGCCTATATCAATACTTTGGGGTGTCTATTAAAATATATATATTGACGACAAAAATGCTAAAAATGCCCTGGTCTTTTAGGGAAGTTTTTGTCTGAAATGCCTGGTCTTTAAGGGGTTAAAGGGACACTCAAGTAAAAATTAAACTTTCATGATTCAGATAGAGCATGCAATTTTAAACAACTTCACAATTTACTTCCATTAATAAAATATACACTTTACACTTTTTGAGTCACCAGCTCCTACTGAGCATGTGCAAGAATTCACAGAATAAACGTGTATGCATTTGTGATTGGCTCATGGCTGTCACAAGGTACAGGGGGAGTGGAAATATACATAACTTTGAAATTTGTCAGAAACAATCTACTACTCATTTGAAGTTCAGACTAAGTGCCATTGTATTGCCTTGTTATGCATTTTTTGATTATGCAAATCTACTGTATTTAATGGTCCTTTAATGCACATGGTAAGGAAATAGATTGGGAGTTATAATTCTATTACTATTGGTTCACTTGGCAGGTTAATTATTATAAAAAACAGATCAAAGAGGATCTTAAGATTGAACCTGATATATTTTTGTCATCTTCCTACAGCATCTAATATATTACCAGTCTTCTATATACCTTGAAGTGAAGGTTAAGATTACTTACCATTGAATGCCAGGCCACAGGCAACATTACTACCCAACATGGGTACCTGTTCTCGTGCAATCTGACTCCAGCAGGCATCATTTCCAACAAGAGCGATGACTGGAGTCTACAACAAGATTATTGGATGACAAGGAAAGGCACATTAAAAGTTACGTAAAATATAAATATAATCTGCTACGTGCACAATACAACTGAAATGCACCTTATGACGTGTGTACGTGTCAAACTCAACAATGCTGTACCCAAGAGATCCATCACCAAAGATAATCCAAACCTAAAGGAAGGGAAGAAATGAAATGAATATAAAAAAAAGTCAAAGAAACATAAACGTGCAAAAAGAAAATACTCTAATGTTAGAGAATTTTATTATTGTGCTCTAGCTTGCATATAACTATGTGTTTAACTCATGCAAAGGGATTAAACACATACTTAAAGTCAGATCCAGAACAGAAATGCACTACTGGGAGCTAGCTGAGCACATTAAAAAAACTTATTTGTAAATGTAACTACTGATTGGAGTAATTTATAGGGAATATTCCTATTATCCAGTACCCATTAAGATTGTACATATATTACTTGACCATACACTTTGGTATTTTTTCACCCTTGGCCATTCTTTTAGTTACACTCCTAGCAAAGGGTTTCAGCACCTAGATAGAGTATTTCTTTGTAACTTTAAACAAGACTAAAAGGGACATTAAACACTAAATAAACGCTAGATAGAATGATGCATTCAAATAAAAAAATAGTCTGAAAATAACATGCAGATGTATTTTTTAAAGTGTCATTCATTGTTTAAATATTGACAAAATAAGTGTAAAGTTTTAGTGTCTATAAAACAATGGGATCTGCCATATTGTAACTTAGGTTACGTTATCTGCTGTGGCCAATTAGAGACAGTTATAAAAAAGTCACTGGAGTGTGCAGCCAATGGCTGTGTGGAATATAACAGTGTTCTGCACTTCTGTTTCTAACAGGAACTGAAATGCTCACAATTTCAGAATGTAAATACAGGAAAAAAGGGACAAAATAAATAATGAAAGTATATTATTGAAGTTTTATATATATATATATATATATATATATATACACACAATTTATCATTTTATATTACCATCTCAAAATTTTTAATGTCTATTTAATTATTTTTAAAGCAAAATTATAAAAGCCTTAATAAAATAAAGCATTACATTTCAGCCTAAGGAAATGAAATAACCCTTTATAAAAATAAACATCATTAACTCACCACTTAAATTTGAATTCCAGTAGTATCTCAGATGGTTTGAAGTATAAATCATTTAATAAAACCTCATTAAAGGCACAGTAAACACCTTGTAATTAGAAAACATTTGTGTTATGTTGCTAAAGAGTAACATATCAGCCAAGTCCTTTTTACTGCAGTTAGTTTTCAAAAGCCAAACTCCACCCAACATTTTCCTTACTTGGAGGAGCCAATCTGGGCTTTAGTCCATAGACAACAAGGCTAGTCACTGTCATAAGATTAGTATAAACTACATTGTTTTTCAGTTTCTATCTGATAAATCCAATTAGGGCCAGATTTGTAACAGGGTTAGCTGTGTGCATGTCAAGTTCTGAGAATTAGAAATTGCTCAATTTTCAGATCTACATTACAAGAAATGGGGTCAAAATAATTGCAGTTGTTAAATTTTGCATAAATAAACATTTTATATTAAAATTCCAAGGTGTTCACTGTTTCATTAACGCATTGATTATCTACTGTTATAAACAATGGTACAGTCCAGTGAAAATATATATATATCTCAAAGTTTCACCTCAGAATCAGGGCGGCAAAGCTTAGCTCCCAAAGCAAATCCACCTCCAACACCCAGAGTTCCAAAGGCACCTGAAATATTACAATATAATCAAATAACATGACAAAGAATTTCCGTATTCCTGTTAAATGTCTGATTTTTCAAACCAGCTTAAAGGGACATGAAACCCAGCTTTCCAGTTTACTTCTATTATCAAATTTGTTTCATTCTCTTGGGATCATTTGTTGAAGGAGCACTACTGGTTTCTAACTGAAAACACGGGTAAGCCAATGACAAATGGTGTGTATATATATATATATATATATATATATACATATATATATATATATATATATATATATATATATATATATATATATATATATATATATACACAGGTAGCCCTCAGTTTACGCCGGGGTTAGGTTCCAGAAGGAAATGGTTGTAAATCGAAACCGTTGTAAATTGAAACCCAATTTATTATGTAAGTCAATGGGAAGTGAGGGAGATAAGTTCCAGGCCCCTCTCAAAATTGGCATAAGTAACACCTAATACATTATTTTTAAAGCTTTGAAATTAAGACTTTAAATGCTAAACAGCATTATAAACCTAATACACAACACAGACTTTACGTGCATTTTTATGCAAACAGTTCTTTCTATGCATTCCAATCTGGACTGATTTATAGACAGGAAGATCTTGTTCCTTTGCAAGCTGCTCGATAGCTCAGGTCTGGTTAAACTGATTAATTTCAGCTTGCTTGGCTTGCATATCTTTGCTGCAACACAAGCGGACAGCTCTACCTACTGGCTTTTTTAATCAATGCACTGCTTCTCAATGCTTTTCAATAGCAGTCACATGACTGAAAAAAAAGGTTGTTATTCTGAAATGGTGCAAATTGAACCGTTGTAAACCGAGGGCCACCTGTATATATATATATATATATATATATATGCAGCCACCAATCAGCAGCTAGAACCTAGGTTCTTTGCTGCTCCTGAGCTTTCCAAGATAAACATTTGAGCAAAGGATAACAAGAGAAAGAAGCAAAATAAATAATAGAAGTAAATTTGAAAGTTGTTTAAAATTGTATTCTCTATCTGAAACATGAATGTCTAATAATGACGTTACTGTCCCTTTAAACCTCAGACAAACAAGCTCACAAAAAGTTATAGAAATTACCTGGATCCAGCCAGCGGAGAGGACCTCTTGGACGAAGGATGTAAGCGGCACTGCCTACGAAATCCCCCCCATCAGCTACAATGATACTGTCCTCTGCCATAGCTTCTTCCACAAGATGCAATACCTTAAGGGGGTTCAGGTGTAGCTCTGTTTTTTCATCAGCTTTTTTCCTTAAAAACAAATGAGAAAAATCAACAGAAAAATATTATAAAGGTTTCAAATCAGTTATCATAGTTTGTTGTAAAAAATTATAATATTATTAGTTAAGGAACAATCAACTCAAAATGTAATGCCCCATAAATTATGTCTAATGAACAAACTGCAATGCACTTTCATTATTTATTTTCCTGTAACTTAAACGGACATAATACTCATATGCTAAATCACTTGAAAGTGATGCAGTATAACTGTAAAAAGCTGACAGGAAAATATCACCTGTGCATCTCTATGTAAAAAAGGAAAATATTTTACCTCACATTCTCCTCAGCTCACCAGAGTAAGTTCTGTGTAAGAATCAGAAGCATCAACAATGCTGAGGTCATGAACTCTTTTACTGTGATCTCATGAGATTTCATAGTAAACTTCCTTAAACCAAATGGGGAAATAAGATGAGTGTGCACAAAGCTCGCTCCCTTGCCTGTCCCAGGACAGGCATACTGATTTGCTGCTTAAAGTCATTTACAATGGGGTGTGAATACTTTGGACATTTTGAGGTAAAATAACATAATTTATGTAAGAACTTACCTGATAAATTCATTTCTTTCATATTAGCAAGAGTCCATGAGCTAGTGACGTATGGGATATACATTCCTACCAGGAGGGGCAAAGTTTCCCAAACCTTAAAATGCCTATAAATACACCCCTCACCACACCCACAATTCAGTTTAACGAATAGCCAAGAAGTGGGGTGATAAGAAAAAAGTGCGAAAGCATATAAAATAAGGAATTGGAATAATTGTGCTTTATACAAAAAAATCAAAACCACCACAAAAAAGGGCGGGCCTCATGGACTCTTGCTAATATGAAAGAAATGAATTTATCAGGTAAGTTCTTACATAAATTATGTTTTCTTTCATGTAATTAGCAAGAGTCCATGAGCTAGTGACGTATGGGATAATGATTACCCAAGATGTGGATCTTTCCACACAAGAGTCACTAGAGAGGGAGGGATAAAATAAAGACAGCCAATTCCTGCTGAAAATAATCCACACCCAGAATAAAATTTTTAATGAAAAAACATAAGCAGAAGATTCAAACTGAAACCACTGCCTGAAGTACGTTTCTACCAAAAACTGCTTCAGAAGAAGAAAACACATCAAAATGGTAGAATTTAGTAAAAGTATGCAAAGAGGACCAATTTGCTGTTTTGCAAATCTGATCAACCGAAGCTTCATTCTTAAACGCTCAGGAAGTAGAAACTAACCTAGTAGAATGAGCTGTAATCCTTTGAGGCGGAGTGTTACCCGACTCAACATAGGCATGATGAAATAAAGATTTCAACCAAGATGCCAAAGAAATGGCAGAAGCTTTCTGATCTTTTCTAGAACCGGAAAAGATGACAAATAGACTAGAAGTCTTTCAGAAAGACTTAATAGCTTCAACATAATATTACAAAGCTCTAACAGCATCCAAAGAATGCAATGATTTCTCCTTAGAATTCATAGGATTAGGACATAATGAAGGAACCACAATTTCTCTACTAATGTTGTTAGAATTCACAACCTAAGGTAAAAAATTCAAAAGAAGTTCGCAGCACCGCCTTATCCTGATGCAAAATCAGAAAAGGAGACTCACAAAAAAAGAGTAGATAATTCAGAGACTCTTCTGGCAGAAGAGATGGCCAAAAGAAACAAAACTTTCCAAGAAAGTAATATAATGACCAAAGAATGCATGGGTTCAAAAGGAGGAGCTTGAAGAGCCCCCAGAACCAAATTCAAACTCCAAGGAGGAGAAATTGACTTAATGACAGATTTTATACGAACCAAAGCTTGTACAAAACAATGAATATCAGGAAGATTAGCAATCCTTCTGTGAAAAAGAACAGAAAGAGCAGAGATTTGTCTTTCAAGAAACTTGCGGACAAACCTTTATCTAAACCATCCTGAAGAAATATAAGTCTTCCAGACTCTATAATATATCTCTCTAGATACAGATTTACGAGCCTGTCTGATAGTATCAATCACAGAGTCAGAGAAACCTCTTTGACCAAGAATCAAGCGTTCAAACTCCACACCTTAAAATTAAGGTTTTGAGATCCTGATGGAAAAAAGAACCTTGAGACAGAAGACTGGTCTTAACGGAAGAGTCCACAGCTGGCAAGAGGACATCCGGACAAGATCCGCATACCAAAACCTGTGAGGCCATGCTGGAGCTACCAGCAGGACAAACGAGCATTCCTTAGAATATTGGAGAATACCCTTGGAAGAAGAACTAGAGGCGGAAAGATATAGGCAGGATGACACTTTTAAGGAAGAGATAATGCCTCCACTGCCGCCGCCCGAGGATCCCTGGATCCGGACAGATACCAGGGAAGTTTCTTGTTTAGATGAGAAGCCATCAGATCTATTTCTGGGAGTTCCCACATTTGAACAATCTGAGGAAATACCTCTGGGTGAAGACCATTCGCCCAGGTGCAACGTTTGGCGACTGAGATAATCCGCTTTCCAATTGTCCATACCTGGGATATGAACCGCAGAGATTAGACAGGAGCTGGATTCCGCCCAAACCAAAATTCGAGATACTTCTTTCATAGCCAGAGGACTGTGAGTCCCTCCTTGATGATTGATGTATGCCACAGTTGTGACATTGTCTATCTGAAAACAAATGAACAACTCTCTCTTCAGAAGAGGCCAAGACTGAAGAGCTCTGAAATTGCACGGAGTTCCAAAATATTGATCGGAAATTTAACCTCCTGAGATTCCCAAACCCCTTGTGCCGTCAGATACCCCCACACAGCTCCCCAACCTGTAAGACTTGCGTCTGTTGAGATTATAGTCCAGGTCGGAAGAACAAAGAAGCCCCCTGAACTAAACGATGGTGATCTGTCCACCATGTCAGAGAGTGTCGTATAATCGGTTTAAAGATATTAAGTGAGATATCTTTGAGTAATCCCTGCACCATTGGTTCAGCATACAGAGCTGAAGAGGTCGCATGTGAAAATGAGCAAAGGAGATCGCATCTGATGCGGCAGTCCTAAGACCTAAAATTTCCATGCATAAGGCTATCAAAGGGAATGATTGTGACTGAAGGTTTTGACAAGCTGAAATCAATGTTAAACTTCTCTTGTCTGACAAGGACAGAGTCATAGACACTGAATCTATACTAGAAACCTAAAAAGGTTACCCTTGTCTGAGGAATCAATGAACTGATTGGTAAATTGATCCTCCAACCATGAACTTGAAGAAACAACACAAGTCGATTCATATGAGATTCTTCGAAAATGAGAAGACTGAGCAAGTACCCAGATATCGTCCAATAAGGAAATACCAAAACCCTGTTCTCTGATTACAGAAAGAAGGGCACCGAGAATCTTTGAAAAAAATTCTTGGAACTGAGGCTAGGCCAAACGGTAGAGCCACAAAACTGGTAATGCTTGTCTAAAAAGAGAATCTCAGACACTAAAAGTGATCTGGATGAATCGGAATATGCAGATACACATCCTGTAAATCTATTGTAGACATATAATGCCCTTGCTAAACAAAAGGCAGGACAGTCCTACAGAAACTGAATGTTGGTATCCTTTCAATATTGATAGATCCGGAACTGGTCTGAAGGAATTGACCTTCTTTGGTACAATGAAGAGATAAAATAAAACCCCAGCCCCTGTTCCAGAACTGGAACTGGCATAATTACTCCAGTCAACTCTAGATCTGAAACACATTTCAGAAATGCTGAGCCTTTGCTGTGTTAACTGGGACACGGGAAAGAAAAAAATCTCTTAGCAGGAGGCCTTAGCTGAAGCCAATGCTGTACCTTTCTGAATCAATGTTCTAAAACCAGAAATTGAGAACGGAATTGATCAAAATTTCTTTGAAGAAAACGTAATCTGCCCCATACCAGCTGAGCTGGAATAAGGTCCGCACCTTCATGGGTACTTAGGAGCTGGCTATAGGTTTTCTATAAGGCTTGGATATATTCCAAACTGGAAATAGTTTCCAAACTGATACCGCTCCTGAGGATGAAGGATCAGGCTTTTGTTCCTTATTGTGAGGAAAGGAACGGAAAAAAAAATGATTATTAGATCTAAATTTACCTTAGATTTTTTATCCTTTGGTAAAAAAGTTCCCTTCCTTCCAGAAACAGTTGAAATAATAATTTATTACCCTGGAAAGAAAAGGAAAGCAAAATTGACTTAGAAGACATATCAGCATTCCAAGTTTAATCCATAAGACTTTTCTAGCTAAAATAGCTAGAGACATATACCTGACATCAACTCTAATGATATCAAAAGATGGTATCACCAATAAAATTATTAGCATGTTATAGAATAATAATAATGCTATAAAATTATGATCTGTTACTTGTTGCGCTAAAGCTTCTAACCAAAAAGTTGAAGCTGCAGCAACCTCCGCTAAAAATATAGCAGGTCTAAGAAGATTACCTGAACATAAGTAAGCTTTTCTTAGAAAGGATTCAATTTTCCTATCTAAAGGATCCTTAAAATGAATTACTATCTACCGTAGGAATAGTAGCACATTTAGCAGGAGTAGAGACAGCCCCATAACCTTAGGGATTTTGTCCCAAAAAAACTCTAATCTGTCAGATGGCACAGGATATAATTGCTTAAACGTTTAGAAGGAGTAAAAGAATTACCCAAATTATTCCATTCCCTGGAAATTACTTCAGAAATAGCATCAGGGAGATTAATCACTTCTGGAATAACTACAGGAGATTTAAAACCCTTAATTAAACGTTTAGATTTAGTATCAAGAGGACCAGAATCCTCTATTTCTAATGCAATTAATACTTCTTTAAAGAACGAATAAATTCCATCTTGAACAAATACAAAGATTTATCAGCATCAACCTCTGAGACAGAAACCTCTGAACCAGAAGAACCATTATCAGTATCAGAATGATGATGTTCATTTAAAAATTCATCTGAAAAAAACGAAGTTTTAAAAGACTTTTATGTAAACTAGAAGGAGAAATAACAGACATAGCCTTCTTAATGGATTTAAAAAATAAAATCTCTTATGTTTATCAGGAACACTCTGAAAATTAGATGTTGACGGAACAGCAACAGGTAATGTAACAGTACTAAAGGAAATTTTATCTGCATTAATAAGTTTGTCATGACATGCAATACAAACAACAGCTGGAGAAACAGATACCAAATATTATAGCAGATACACTTAGCTTGATAGCTCCAGCACTAGACAGCGATTTTCCTGTAGTATCTATTGACTCAGATGCAACGTGAGACATCTTGCAATATGTAAGAGAAAAAACAACATATAAAGCAAAATTGATCAAATTCCTTAAATGACAGTTTCAGGAATGGGAAAAAAATGCCAAAGAACAAGCTTCTAGCAACCAGAAGCAATGAAAAAATAAGACTTAAATAATGTGGAGACAAAAGCGACGCCCTTATTTTTTAGCGCCAAATAAGACGCCCATATTATTTGGCGCCTAAATGCTTTTGGCGCCAAAAATGACGCCACATCCGGAACGCCGACATTTTTGGCGCAAAATAACGTCAAAAAATGACGCAACTTCCGGCGACACGTATGACGCCGGAAACGGAAAATAATTTTTGCGCCAAAAAAGTCCGCGCCAAGAATGACGCAATAAAATGAAGCATTTTCAGCCCCCGCGAGCCTAACAGCCCACAGGAAAAAAAGAGTCAAATTTTTGAAGGTAAGAAAAAATGATTGATTCAAATGCATTATCCCAAATATGAAACTGACTGTCTGAAAAATAAGGAAAGTTGAACATCCTGAGTCAAGGCAAATAAATGTTTGAATACATATATTTAGAACTTTATAAACAAAGTGCCCAACCATAGCTTAGAGTGTCACAGAAAATAAGATTTACTTACCCCAGGACACTCATCTACATGTTTGTAGAAAGCCAAACCAGTACTGAAACGAGAATCAGCAGAGGTAATGGTATATAAATAAGAGTATATCGTCGATCTGAAAAGGGAGGTAAGAGATGAATCTCTACGACCGATAACAGAGAACCTATGAAATAGACCCCGTAGAAGGAGATCACTGCATTCAAATAGGCAATACTCTCCTCACATCCCTCTGACATTCACTGCACGCTGAGAGGAAAACCGGGCTCCAACCTGCTGCGGAGCGCATATCAACGTAGAATCTAGCACAAACTTACTTCACCACCTCCATCGGAGGCAAAGTTTGTAAAACTGATTTGTGGGTGTGGTGAGGGGTGTATTTGTAGGCATTTTAAGGTTTGGGAAACTTTGCCCCTCCTGGTAGGAATGTATATCCCATACGTCACTAGCTCATGGACTCTTGCTAATTACATGAAAGAAATCTTTATTTTTTACATAGAGATGTTCAAGTGATATTTTCTAGTCAGCTTTTTACAGCTATGCTGCATCATTTTCAAGTGTTTCAACATTTGGGTATCATGGCCCTTTAAATCTGAAATGTACTTTTCCCACTGCCTCAGGTTTGAGTGCATTGTGTGTAGCTCAGAGCTCTGAACCTCCTACATGCTGATCAGTAAAGAATTGAAATTTACAGGAGTCCATTTATATATGTCTTCAATTGGAAATGGGGATAAGATAACATTTAAGAAGTTAGTCCCTGGAGTGTAAAACAATACAAACTTTGCTAACAAAATTACGGTTTTAAATGCTTTTAAATCGTTCATCGTCTATGCAGATCATTTGTAAATGCAGTAATTCATTTCTGATATGATATGTAATTATGGAGTTTAATATCCTTTATAACCCAAAATTCTTTTGTTGCTTCTGTAAGTTACCTACATAAATCACTTTTTCTCCACCCAATAAAGGGCGTATAGATAATATGTTTAGTCTGCAGAAACTAGAAACAGCGGGAGCCCAGCGCACATTTAAAGTCACCTAAGTGTACAGTAAATAAAATAAGCAGGTGATTGCTCTCTACCAATGAGGTTACACTGGACCCATCACTTTCTTCCTACTATCCAGTTGTGCAGGTGACCACCGTTTCTCTCCCTAGCAGGACAAGTGACCAGTAAGAGGGGCCCCTTCTGTGTGGAGTCCCTAAATATCAAACACAAGAGATATAGGTCCCACAGAGCTCCACTCAAGCTCAGCTCAAACTACCAATATTTTGCATGTAATCACCATTTTTACAATGATTACCTACATCTTACAGAAAACTTCCGCACTAAGATTAAAAGGACATTTCTTCCTATAGAATGAGGGGTCTGCATTAGGGATGGGCGAATGTATCTATTTTCGAATTTTCATTTTTGAAATTTTCAATAAAATTCGAAAATATTTGTTCGAATAATAGAATGTTTAGCTATGTATTCATTCAATTTCGAAATGTAATATTCGAATTCGAATGTGACATTCAAATTCAAAATAGTATTTCTAGTCTACAACTGTGTTTAATAAATGTAATATTCAAATTCGAATGCTACATTCGAATGTCACATTCAAATTCAAAATAATATTTCTAGTCTAATACTGTGTTTTTTAAATGTAATATTCGAATTTGAATGTCACATTCAAATTCAAAATAGTATTTCTAGTTTACAACTGTGTTTAATAAATGTGATATTCGATTTGAATGTGATATTCGATTCAATTGTGACATTCGAATTCGAAATAGTATTTCTAGTCTAATACTGTGTTTTATAAATGTAATATTCAAATTCAAATGTGATATTCGATTTGAATGTGACATTCGAATTCGAAATAGTGTTTCTAGTCTACAATTGTGTTTTATAAATGTAATATTCACATTCGAATTCAAATATGACATTCGAAAACTGTAAATAACATTTGAAAATCGAATTTTTAAGAATATTCGTTCTTATCAACATTCTATTATGTAAATCGAATTTCTACAATAACATTCGTTCTAACATTCGAATTCGAATATAAACACATTCGCCCATCCCTAGTCTGCATGTTCTTCAGTGGTACAGGGGCCAAGTTATGGGCTCTTTAAGATCCTCCCACCCCTCTAAAATTAACGAGTGTCTCTGTATGTGAGAATTTTTTCTCTGTGTTTGATGACCTAATTATGTAAAAGCAGTCACAGGGACACCAAGAAATAGGAGAGAACTTCTGACACCGAAGAAATAGGACAGAGGACATCAGGAGGCTGCCCGCTACACAGCATAAGCAGAGGATGTCTATAGGAGATTATTTAAACTTCATTCAAACCTCCAGCCCCTATAAAAATATATATATAAATGATATATTACTGGTTTGTTTTTTCTTTGTTGATGTCTCCCGTCTTCAAGCTTTCAGTCCATTCTGATGGGCATGAGAATCCTTTGAGTCCCTCAGAAAGTTTAACAATAAACGAGGCAGCATCACCTGCATAGAAATGCATAATATTTTAATGCTTTAAAAAGGTACCAGTTTCAAGTGAGTTTTCCACTACAGAACCTTCCTTATTAGCATGTTTGTAAAATGCTGCAAACGTTTCACAATTTTTATCTTACGCTAAAAATGACAGAAAACTTTACCTTGGATTGCAACAGTTGGTTTCCAGAACATATCGGAGTTCTTCAGAAGCTGAGATCGATCCCTATTGACAGCAATAATTTTACTTTTACGGTTCAGAACACGACCGTAAGAAAGTCGAAAATCACAGACAGTACCTTGGTAGACAGGGAAAAAAAAACAAAGATACGGGACTATCACAAGTAAGAACTGAATTGTCAAGCTATAAACGTATCACACATCAATAAGGAGCAAAAAAACAGATTTCAATAAAATTCCCACTGTTTGCATCATGCAGAATCATGTTGTTAAAAAAAGTAAGATCAACTAAACAGAATGTATCTTGTAAAACTATTACAAAAGTCTCTGTACTCATATCCTTGGCTCATCTCACAACCTGCCCACTTGACCCTATTCCTTCACAACTTCTTCCCTCTCTCTCTGCTTCACTAACCCCTACCCTAACTCATCTCTTTAACCAATCTCTCACCGCTGGCACATTTCCGGATACATTCAAGAATGTGTCAATCATACCAATCCTAAAAAAGCCCTCACTTGACCCCTCAACTCCTCACTATCGACCGGTCTCCTTACTTCCCTTTGCTTCAAAATTATTGGAACGACTGATCTACAATCGACTAACTCAATTTCTCACAACTAACTCTTTACTTGATCCACTACAATCTGGTTTCCGCCCTAAACACTCAACAGAAACTGCTCTTGCTAAAGTAACAAATGACCTGTTATCAGCTAAAGCAAAAGGCCACTACACCTAACTAATTCTTCTTTACCTATGCACTGCTTTTGACACAGTCGACTATCCTCTCCTCCTAAAAATACTACATTCATTTGGCATCCGAGACACAGCCCTCTCCTGGTTTGCCTCATATCTCGCAAACTGCTAGTTTTCAGTTTCCTTTAACAACACATCTTGTGATACTATGCCTCTCTCAGTTGGAGTACCACAAGGCTCTGTCTTGGGTCCCTTGCTTTTCTCTCTCTATACATCCTCCCTTGGAAAACTTATAGCCTCCTTTGGATTCCAGTACCACTTATATGCTGATGATACCCAAATCTATCTTTCCTCTCCTGATATCTCTCCTCTTTACTCAACAAGATTTCCAACTGCCTCTCTGCAATTTACTCTTGGATGTCCTCACACTACCTCCAACTCAATCTGTCCAAAACTGAGCTGCTTCTTATTCCCCCCTCTTCGAGACATCCAACACCTTATATTTCTCTGACAGTTGGAGACTCTATTCTCAACACCTCACCCCAGGTTCGCTGTCTTGGGGTCACACTAGACTCAAAGCTCACATTCAACCCACATATACAAACGCTTACCAAATCCTGGCGTTCACACTTACACAACATTTCCAGAATACGTCCCTTCCTTACTCAAAAAACAACAAAAATACTTATTCATTTGTTCATTTTGTCACACATTGATTACTGCAACCTACTCCTAAATGACCTTCCAAAACACTACCTCTCCTCCCTCCGATCTATTATGAATGCTTCAGCTAGACTCATCAACCTAAGTTGCCGATCTACATCAGCAACTCCGCTCTGCCAGTCTCTACACTGGCTCCCCATACACTCCAGAATACAGTTTTAAGTATTAACCCTAACTTACAAAGCACTAAACAGTCTAACTCCCAACTATATTTCCTCTCTTATCGTGAAATATTCCCCATCCCGTCCTCTTCGATCAACCTCTGACCTACGTCTCTCCACTCCTGTTATCTCTACGTCCCACTCCAAGACTTTGCACGTGCTGCTCCTGTCCTCTGGAACTCTCTACCCCACTCCATAAGACTGTCTCCAACCTTGTATAGCTTCAGACGCTCCTTGAAAACCCACCTATTCAGAGAGGCTTACCATCTCTCATCCTAACCAAACTAATACATGAACTGCCTGACTCACTACTGCAACTGATGTAACAAGCTACCCCAACCTTATGTCTCTGCACCCTAAACCTGTAGACTGTGAGCTCTCCGGAGCAGGGCCCTCTTCCTCCTGTACCAGATTTGTTTAGTTTTATGTTTTGTATTTTTATCAAAATGTTGTCATTGTATACCCCTATCATTGTACCCAGCGCTACGTAATTTGGCGGCGCTATACAAATAAATGATAATAATAATAAAGGGAGTTAAAACAAGTTGGGATAGAGACAAAATATATTTATTTATTTATAATTTATACTGCAGTGCCTCACCATTAACTCTTTCTTTTAAGTTTCCAAATTATAAAGCTCTAACTCCCCCCACACATTTCCTTCTATGGCTGTATCTGTATCTACCATTGTTTTAGTAGAATGCAGAAGTGAACACTCATTATCTGCTGTGAACTCAGTTGAAATACAATGCTTGTGTTTCTGATGCTAAACACTAAAAAGGGGGGGGGGGCATCAGTCTACTCCAAACAGCATGGCTATGTAAGTAATTTTGCTTATATTTGCAATTTTTAAACATTTTTTTAATGCAAACTATTTTTACTTAATTAGCCTTTTTACGATATACACAGATCTCAACATGTTTTATGGTTCTTTAACATTTAGAAACATAAGCACCAGTAGTTTCCTGTGACATTTGAACACATTCTAAAGGCTTACTAACTAAACAAGAGAGACTGGTGCTACATCAGAATACTTGGTTGCATTGGGAGAGGTATTAGCAGCATAAATAACAAAGGTTCTTACGCCACTTTACAGATCAGTAGTTGGGCCTAATCTTGAATATTATGTAAAGTTCTGGAGACCACATCCCCAGAAAGATATAAATAAATAAGAAACCGTCCAGTAGGAGGGCTACTAAAATAGTACATGGTCTAAATTATGAAACTTACAAAGACTCTATGACCTAAATATGTATAGTTTTGAAGAAAGAGAGAAATAAGTGACATGATAAATAATCTTCAAATATATTTAGAGACTTAATAAATTATAAACTAAAAGTATTTTCTACAAAAAAGTAATACCAAAACAAGGGGTCATAATCTAAAATTAGAGGGTAGCAGGTTCAGAAGAAAGTTAAAGGGACGGTCAATTTAAAGTATTTTATTGTTTAAAAAGATAGATAATACCTTTATTATTCATTCCCCAGTTTTGCACAGAAAACATGGTTACATTAATACACTTTTTATCCCTGTGATTACCTTGCATCTAATCCTCTAACAGCCCCCTGATCACATGACTTTTTATTTATTTTCTATCGACTTGCATTTAAGCCAATTAGTGCTGTGTTGTTAGAACCCACTGGCGTAAGCACAATGTTATCTATATGGCTCACATGAGCTAGCACTTCCCTGTTGTGAAAAGCTAATAAAAAAAATGTGATCAAGGGGCTGTCTTTAGTGACTAAGAAACAGACAGACATTTAGAGTTTTAAAGGTTATAAAGTATATTATTATAACCATGTTGGTTGTACAAAGCTGGGGAATGGGTAGTAAAGACGATATCTATCCTTTTGGTCCTAATCTACAATCAAATTCTATGTTTCTATTATTACCTGCCATGATGACTAAATCAGCTTCCTTTAATGCATCCTTGCGGTTCTGACGAATGTGTAAATGGCTGTCCCTTCCCAGCATGCCTCTCGCCATGCCTCCCAAAAAGCAAGGTATACCCAAGGCTTCCAGAACCTTTCTACAATAAATAAAAGAAATTAACCATTGCTCTGTCTTTTTTCCAAATAAGCAATAACATAAAAGAGGTGGCATACGAGGTGCCACTGCTATATAAATGTGTAATAAGGCACCTCTTACATAAAAAAAGTTTAAATTCCACTCTGCTGTTATCCCAAATAATAGTATTGGGCCAGATTACAAGTGTCACGCTAATGAAAGCGCAGGACGTGATTAAAGGGACACTGAACCCAAATTGTTTTCTTTTGTGGTTCAGATAGATCATGCAATTTTAACCAACTTTCTAATTTACTCCTATTATCAAATTTTCTTCATTCTCTTGGTATCTTTATTTGAAATGCAAGAATGTAAGCTTAGATGCCGGCCCCTTTTTGGTGGACACACTGTTCTTGCTGATTGGTGGATAAATTCACCCACCAATAAACAAGTGCTTTCCATGGTTCTAAACAAAAAAATAACTTAGATGCCTTCTTTTTCAAATAAAGAAAGCTAGAGAACGAAGAAAAATTGATAATTGGAGTAAATTAGAAAGTTGCTTAAAATCGCATGCTCTATCTGAATCACGAAATAAAAAATGTGGGTTCAGTGTCCCTTTAACAGTATCGCTGGACCACGGTAAGGTGAATAAAATAGGAATTTGAAGTATTCCTAATACTTCTTAGGCTTTAGCACAGTTGGTCTAGCACAGTTTCGGTTTAGCGAACGAGAGATAAAATGGAAAGCCTTTCTTTAGTGTGTCCCATAGAAGTCTATAGGGAGAGGGAGTTAGCGAGGTCACAATATCCGAAGTCCTAAGTCAGCGAAACAAGCTCAATACAGATTATTATAGATCTTTTTAAATAACTGTATAGTATGGTATGGTAAGAAACAATACTCCCCTCTGGGCGGACCGCTGCCTTCTTCCGGTCTCTCCCAAGGGACTGTTTAAGATACGAGGAATGTGAAATAGAGGCGCAGGTCCTAATCTTCGTCTTGTCCTGTAGTCAAAGAATTCCGAAGTTTACTGAGGATGAGAAAACTTCACTTGTGTGTGTGGAAATTAACCCAATAAAATGGCTCTACGCGTTTCAACAAATATATCATCTTTCTCAAGATCAGTGAAACAAGCTTGAAACCTTGTTTCACTGCTCTTGAGAAAGACCATATATTCGTTGAAACGCATAGAGCCATTTTAAATTTCCCCTTTTGGATTTGTTTTTAATAAATGTTTGTTCTTTGGTGACAAATATTTGTTGCTGCTTTTTGTGAAACTGCCAACGTCTACTGTAAACTCTTCATGAGAAGCCGGATCACAATTTTATCGGATTGAGTATGCTGCACTTATTATACACAATTTAATATAGCATATACCAGTGAAGGTTTTACTTCTTTTAGTGACATCTATTCAAGAAGTTTATTCCAAAAGACCTTATCATTCACCGGAAGATCCATTCACTTACAGTACATTGAAGGGCCTTAACCATTCCCTTGCAAGAAGCTGGATTCTAATTTTATCTGAGTTGGTATACTGCACTCATTTTTATTGGATTAATTTCCACACACACAAGTGTAGTTTTCTTATCCTCAGTAATCTTCGGAATTCTTTGACTACTGGACAAGAAGATTAGGACCTGCGCCTCTATTTCACACAAACCTGAGTTTTTCGCTTGCACGCTAACTTTTTACTATTAACGTGTAATACCAGCGCTAACCTGACAGTGCTTATTTTTAACCTTGAGCGTAGCTAGAGCTCATGAGTGATTAACAATTCTGGGTTTCTACTTCTAAGATTTAGTAGTGCACACTGCAGACTTAACCCCTTCATGACGGGGGAAAATGTTTATGATCGATACAAAGTTCTGAAGCAAACATTTGTAGGAAACAGGAAATCACATAATCGTCCATGCAATTACATGACTTCAATGCCTAGTCCCATAATTTATTTCGTAGACGCAGAAGGGACCAGGACGCTAAGAAAGTTAGGATGTTCCATGCTGTTCTAACTGCGTTAAAGCCCAGTGATAACATTTTTTAACAGTCAGCTCTACCAGTAGATTAATTTTCATAATTTTTAGCTTGTAAAAAAAATAAAGCATGTATTGTGTTTTACAAAAGATACCAAGTACTGCAAACTCACTTCTAAAAGATATGGGATAAATGTTAAAGGGAAACAAAGACAAATGGAAAAAAGGGAAGGGCTTGTGCTCAACTCCCAAATAAATAATAATATAAAACTTATTTAGATATTAAAACTAAAAATAGATAATTACAGGGAATAATGGTGGTGCTATTAATCAAACAGAAAAAAATCCTAGAACTGGAACGTTCTATTTACTACATAAAATTCATAAAGACATCCAGTGTCCTCCGGGGAGACCAATCGTTTCTGGTATTGGCTCTTTAACTGAGAAAGCAAGAAAATGTGTTAATGCCAGATTAAGATAAATTGTTGAGGGCTTACATTGTATACTAGAGACACCATGCACATACTGAATAACATTAAGGAAGTAGAATTACCTTCCAATTGCATTTCGGTGACTTGAGATGTTGAATCGCTTTATACAAGTATAAGATGGGAATAGGGGTGTGAAGAGGTAGCCCATTTTTTGGCTAGAAACACAAGCATGACTCAAGAGACTAAATAATTCATCATGGAGTTGTTGCAGTTTAATTTAAAACACCACTACTTTACTTTTGATGATCGTTTCTTTTTGCAAACATGTGGTACAGCGATGGGCATGGCCTGCGCCCCCACTGATGCTATTACATATCTGGGTTGGTGGGAAGAAACTTTAGTATTTCTGGATACTTTATCATCATACTCTAAACTCAGATCCCACTGGTCCAGGTATATTGATGATATTTTCTTCATGTGGCATGGCACGGTGGAAAATCTTTCTGAATGTATTAATATAATGAATAACAACCTTTTTGGTCTGTATCTTATAAGTAAAGTTTCTGTGGATAAAATAGTATTTGGACATATGGATGCAAAAAGATAGTAATCCTCTTCCAACTAAACTGTTCAGACAATCCACTGCCACTAATACTATTTTACATGCCACGGGTCACCATCATCCACGCATTATAAGAGGACTTCCTTTTGGTGAATATCTAAGAATCAGATGAAAGAGTTACTAAAATGGAGAAAAAGATCCTCTGATGAGAATATCAGATTAATTTGTACATTCTCACCGCAGTCTGACAACATTCGCTCTATTCTGAACAAACACTGGCACATCCTATTATCTGACACAAAATTGTCACCATACTCGACAGTCCGGCCACAAATAACCTTTAGAAGATCAAGAAATCTTAATGAAATTAAAGAAATGCCAAAAATAATCACATTTGGCAAGGATCTGTAAACTGGAAGATTAATTATTTCATAAATTGTAAATCTTAAAGCGTGGTAAATACTGTATCAGTTGTAAGTGTAACATTTTCTATGTGGGGATGACCACAAGAAATATGGGTACCAGAATGTTGGAGCATATGAGTAACATCAGCAATGTTAAAAAAGACACTGAGAAAGGCACAACTAGATCATCGGTAGCAAAAGATTTTCATGATAAAGACAATTCTAACTTAAATAGTTTATGTTGTTGGGGACTAGAATGTGGTAAAATGGGTATCAGAGCGGGTAACTCTGAAACTATTTTACTGCAAAAAGAAACCAGGTTGACAATTTTATTGAACTCAGTTATTCCAGAGAGGATTGGTCCAACAACTCCGGTTCCATTTGCCGGTAACAGCGTACTGACTGCAGTTTAAGGTTAGCCTTTTTCGCAAGCACCTTATCCTACAGAGGTGCCACCACTTTTGTGAGTACCCTAGATACACCATCTATTATCATCTGAATGATACCAGGTTACACTATGAGGCGCCCCTTATTTCTTACTTTACCTGCAACGTATACTACAGATATATATATATATATATATCACAAGTCTATTGGGCGCAGTCAAGATATCCAAAGTCCTGAACTAAGCGCACATGAGTCTTTTCCTCACACACTAACTTTTGACTTTCAATGTGTAATATGCACACAAATCTGGCCTGCTAAGTTTTTACTTTGAGTGCAGTTAAATAGGTGGGGGGGGAAACTAGCATACTACTTGTAATTTGGCCCTGTATCTTTAAGTATGAATGTAAGCCATCTTGTTTTAAGAAAGTTCTTTTAGCTCCCCCAAGCACACATGCACCATGAGGTCATCTATACATGATATATCTTTAGATCAATGTTATAAGTAGAAATAAATAATGATGTTACCTGAGATTTTCAACAGGTGTAGGTGGTAATGTGACTTGACTTCCCAAAAGAAACACCGGTTTCTTAGCACGACTCAGCAATTCCACACACTGTTGGATCTAAAGATTAACCAAAAATGAAGTTTAACATCTCATTTAAAAATATTTTCTAAAATTACATTTTAAAATGCACAAGTTAAATTTAGAAACCCCTTGTATGATTAGTTTAGCCCAAACAATGTGCAATACAATTTAAAATAGTCATTCAACTAATATTTCCCAGTATATGATACATCTATAAATCAGGAATTAAGAAGACCCATTAAGACCAATTTTCCATTGTCTGAGAATAAATTTCATGGCTTCTGTGTTAAAAAAAACCCTTTTATTTCTTTTCCACTTAATAGACATGACACAATTTATTTTCTTTCATGATTCAGATAGAGCATACATTTTTAACAACTTTTAAATTTATTTCTATTATCAAGTGTATTTTGTTCTCATGGTATTCTTTATTGAAGAGAATACTTAGATAGGAAACGAGCACATGTTGGAGGAACGATATGGCAGAAGTTTTGCAAGAAAGCTT